>NC_025688.1:14792560-14847466 GCF_000633955.1 Camelina sativa
GTTGACATAGCATCTGTCATTGGTCCCGTTTTCTTAACATGGGTTATTGTTCTTTTATTCCCTGTAAGTTTGTTTTCATTAGAATGCTTCATTCAGTTCTTGGATCAAAGGGATTTTAATAGTTAGAAGCATTTTCTATGCAGGTGATCTTGAACTCATTGGTGTATGAGAAGCAGCAACGTCTACGAATTATAATGAAAATGCATGGCCTAGGAGATGGTCCATATTGGATGATAACCTACGCCTATTTTCTAGTCATATCTACGTTATACATTATATGCTTGATGGTATTTGGCTCAGCAATAGGTATTTAATTTGTATCGTTACTACTATATTTTAATGTTAATATTTTCTTATCTTGTTATACAAAGTTCAACGCTTTTTTGAGAGTTATTATTGTATGTTACAGGACTAAAGATCTTCCGGTTTAATGACTACAGCATCCAGTTCGTTTTCTATTTTCTCTGCATTAATCTACAAATCTCCCTTGCTTTTTTAGTATCTTCAGTATTTTCAAAGGTTAAGACAGCATCAGGTATTAATTAAAGTATCACTATAACTAAAGGTGCTAATAACATGATAAAGGTACTTTTAATTATAAGAAACACTTTCTTGTTTTATGGCTCAACTGTAGTTGTTGCTTACCTATATGTGTTTGGATCCGGGCTCTTGGGCGGGTCTCTCTTCCAGTTTTTGTTGGAAGGTTTATCGTTTCCAAGTAAGTTATATATCAAGAACAACTTAAAGAAGATTTATATATTCTCAAAAACTGACCATTGCACAATGCTGATATAATGTATACTTTTTATCAGGACGCTGGATTTTGGTCATGGAGTTGTATCCGGGCTTCTCTTTATACCGTGGGTTGTATGAGTTCTCTGTGTATGCTATTAAGAGAAACTTGAATGGGAGTGATGGAATGAAGTGGAAACATTTCAGTTATAGTGCAATGGATGAAGTTTTCTACATCATTATCGTTGAGTGGTTTCTCACACTCATTGCAGCATACTATATCGACCAAGTTTCTTCATCCGGGAAAGACCCTTTTTTATTTCTAAAAAAAGTTTTCAAGAAACCTCCTTCTCCTCAAAGGCAGAGACATGGGTCTACTGTTACCATAGACATGGAGAAACTAGATGTCGCTCAAGAGGTATTACAAAAATGATTCACAAATACATTTCATGTTCTTTGTTTTTTTCTAGTTTTTTCTCTTTTGATGAAAAGAAACTTGTTCTAATCAGAGTGAGAAAGTCAAGCAGTTAATGCTTGAGCCTTCCAGCACAAGCCATGCCATTGTATGCAACAACTTGAAAAAGGTGTATCCAGGCAGGGATGGGAATCCGCCAAAAATGGCAGTCCGGGGGTTATCTCTGGCAGTGCCTTCAGGAGAATGCTTTGGCATGTTAGGGCCCAATGGTGCTGGCAAGACATCCTTCATCAATATGGTAAGTACACAAATGGATAGAGAATTATGTGTACTTACTTAGCTTCTTATACAAATTATCACTCCTGAATAATACAAGTTGTACTCTATATATATTTTTGTGAGTAGTTATAGTGTTGAAAAATTTATTGGTTTCTCACTTTGAACCAATTGAAAACGAGTGGCCATATGTCCATATCTCTTTTATAAGTTAGTGATTAATCATCTCCATTTCTGATGTGAAATATTCTAATACTTTTTTGGTAGATGACTGGGCTTGTGAAACCAACATCCGGAACAGCCCTTGTCCAAAGTTTGGACATATGCCAGGATATGGACAGAGTATACAATAGCATGGGTGTATGCCCACAACACGAGTACGTAAACTATATTCTTGAAAACATCTGAACTTATTCCAGTCTATATAGCTAATTGTCGTCATTCTTTTGTTTTTTGTGTGTACTGCAGCTTGCTTTGGGAAACGCTGACAGGAAGGGAACATCTGCTCTTTTACGGACGGCTTAAGAATCTTAAAGGCTCTAACCTACACCAAGTATGTTATCAATCTTACTTTTTCCTATATTACCCCAAAAGTATTTAAACGTTACTTCATGGTTATTAATTAGGCTGTAGAAGAGTCTCTTAAGAGTGTGAACCTATTTCGCGGAGGATTTGCTGATAAACCTGCTGAGAGATATAGTGGAGGCATGAAAAGGCGGCTAAGCGTAGCCATTTCACTTATTGGGAGCCCTAAGGTACACCATTGTCTCTTACTGATGTACTGAAAAAAAACTTATAGAGATAACCCTTATTTCATGTGATCTAGAGAGCTTTAACATATCCATTTTTATATGTGTTTTTATTTTTAAAAGGTGGTTTATATGGATGAGCCAAGCACAGGACTTGATCCAGCTTCAAGAAGGAGCCTATGGGCAGCCATCAAATCCGCAAAAAAAGCTACTGCGATAATCCTCACTACACATTCAATGGAAGAAGCAGAGTTTCTTTGTGACCGATTGGGAATTTTTGTAGACGGAAGGTTACAATGCATAGGGAATCCAAAAGAGCTAAAAGGAAGGTATGGTGGATCTTATGTGTTTACAATGACAACATCATCAGAACATGAGAAAGATGTGGAAATGTTGGTTCAAGATGTTTCTACAAACGCCAAGAAGATATATCACATCGCAGGGACACAAAAGTTTGAGATCCCAAAAGAAGAAGTTCGGATCTCAGAAGTGTTCCAAGCGGTGGAGAAGGCAAAGGGAAATTTCAAGGTGTTTGCTTGGGGGCTTGCGGACACAACTCTTGAAGATGTTTTCATTAAGGTTGCTAGAACTTCTCAGGGCGTTAATGTCTTCTCTTGAATCTTTCTAAGATTATTATTTTTACATGTAATAAAATCGGACATGCATAGGTATGGTTCATGTACATGGTTGGTAAATGACAGTAGACTGGAAATTTGTGAATTTCTCGATTATATATGTAAAAACAAATTTTTCTTTAGTAAACTGTTGCTAAATCAATTTGGGCTCACATGTGAATAATGACGTTGATACATGAAAAAACTATGCCTATATGAATTTTGTAAATTGTGGCTATATAAATATTTGGTTCACTCTTCATAAAGCCATAATTAATAAATTCACAAAAGTCTGCTAACGGTTTGTCATCACAACGAGTAGTTCTCACTCACAGTACTTGTTTAACTTTGGACACTCAAAGCATTGTTTAACTTTGGACACTACTTAACGTTAGCGATCAATGTCGTTCCAACGAACATGCCCTATATAGTCAACGAAATTATCCGACAATATCCTTTAGATTCGTGAGATATATGTATTTATCATCACGTTACGTGTGATATGTACTGAGACGAGAGCACGTTTGCCCAAAATGGAATAATAGTTATCGTTATGAATTATTTAAGTAGAAAGAAAACAACTCAACCTTCACACATGTCGGTTGAAGATTTTTTTTAATAATTGGTCGTGCCGTCGTGGGATCGCTCCTTTCCTTTGCAACCTTCGTTTGGCCAACACAAATGCTAAGTAACAAATTATGAAGACAAAGTTAATGGCCTTAACCACTTTATAATTTGCAAGTGTAAATAAAAGCGTCTCACTTGGATCTTATTGTGAATATTTTTTTTTTTTTTTTGTTGGTATCAATCTAATTCTGATACCAAGACTCGTCAATGGCAAAACCTGTTGCAGCCAGTTTCTTGACGCAGGCCAATGCCTTGTTCAAGAAAAACTTAACTTATCAGGTTTGGCCAAACACTACATGTGTTATATTATCTATATATGGAAAATGTAATTATATTTTATGTATCTTCTTTCCATTGGTGTAGAAACGAAACATATGGAGCAACGTCCGGCTGATCGTGATCCCCTTGTACCTCTGTGTGATTCTAGTGTGCATTCAAGCACTGTTCGATGCACTGGTTAATAACTCTGCTGATAATCAATGTGGTTGTCGATGCATAGACGACAAAAATGGAGATGGCAAATGCGAAATAAGGAGTTGCGGTTTACAATTTTCATCTCAAAACCAAGCAGTCTTTTGTGCCTTCCCTAACCCTCCACCATTGCTCCCGTTGTTACATATTCCTCATCCTGAGACTCGTTCTGTTGATCCTGCCCGTCGTGACTCGTGCAAACGAACAGGATCTTGTCCTGTGACCATACTTGTTACTGGGAATAACCATTCCCTAGGAGCAAGTATAATCTCCCTCTTCTAATTTGTTCGATATGATCTATACAATATTGTTGTTTCGTCTCGAACTAAACTTCACTTTTTTTAGCTTTATCTGAGAATCTGCTCAGTACTTCTTTCACGGTCAACTCCTCTGACCTTTTCTTGCGTAATCTTGCCTATACTGTTTTGGCAAGTTCTTCTCTATTTGTGTTCTTGTTGTTTCCATTATCATCATCAAGTCTCTCTCTATCTCTCCAGACTTATCTCATGAATATTTATATTTTCAGGGCACAACATCAGCGACAGACTACACCAATTATCGTGATCCAGGAATTTACTCAGATCTTCCCATCTTCAGCATCCAACCTCAATGCATCCCAGCCACTACATTGCCATCCTTCTCATTCCAACAACCACCTCTCGAGTTTCAGAAAGGTATTAGGTTCACTAAATTATGTGTTATACTTCAACGGCAGATTAGATGCTAAGAATTTTGTAAAGAGTACATTTGATTTATGATAAAACCAAAAAAAAAAAAAATACACAACTGTTTAGGATGTAGTTTTGAGGGGCAGAGTTTAGTATTTAGAATTTAGGATTTAATTTTGAAACATGCAGTGTACTATAATATTATTCTCAAATCACAATTGACATTTTTTTAATTTTGTAGTTTAATTACATAATTGCAATCTATAATAAAATAAAATAAAAATTAAAACACAGTTAAAAGAAATTTGCTAGAAAATGGTTCAAGATAGCAAACAAGGGAATATGGTTAAATCATAGGGTTCTACGAGAGACTACGATGATACTCAATGAATAATTTGTATAGCCTTCAAACAAGAGAATACGGTTAAATCAAACGGTCTACGGTGATACTCCTCATCCAGCCGATGAACTTAATGGTTAATGTGTCAAAACAGAGGTGAGATGCGTTCAAGGATTGAGTCTCTGGAGAAATAACTCCATAGAGGTCAACGATGAGATCTTCAAGCGCTATCTTCAAGGAAATCATGAAGAGATCGTCAATGAGGTCGCTTCAGGTTTATTCCGCTTGTCTTATCATTCGTCTCTGTTTTACGTACAGTATGTGCAACTTCTGACTCTTTTTTTTTTGTTTTTTTTGGTTTTACTAGCATATGATCTCTTGGACACCGATAGGAGCAACTTCAATGTGACCATTTGGTATTACACTACATACAAGGGAGATTTGCAAGATTGGCGTGTAAAGTATGTCCGAGTTCCTCGCTCAGTCAATTTGGTAAGAAATTAAGTGTTTGTATGTTAGTAAATTAAGTGTTGTATAGAACTGGTCTTTTGTTCAAACCCATTCATAGACTCTGTTAAAAATTGCAGGTTTCAAATGCTTATCTTGAGTTTTTGAAAGGCTCAGGGACAAAGATGTTATTCGATTTTGTGAAAGAAATGCCAAAACAAGAAACTAGGCTTCGCATGGACATGGCGTCTCTCGTTGGCCCCATTTTCTTCTCATGGGTTATTCTTCTTCTGTTCCCTGTAAGTTCGTTTCAAGTGGACTGCTTCTTATTCTTATAAGTATATGATGATCTCCAAAACTCTGAAGTAATTTTCCATTATGAACCATTATGCTCTGCTTCCTAGTTGAAAAAATAATGAACCTGCCTATAACTTTATGGTTAATAGACATTTTCAATAGTTATAAGAGACATTTTGTATGCAGGTGATCTTGAACTCATTGGTGTATGAGAAGCAGCAACGTCTCAGAATCATAATGAAAATGCACGGGCTAGGAGATGCTTCATATTGGATGATTTCCTACGCTTATTTTCTCGCAATATCGACGTTATACATTGTATGCTTGATGATATTTGGGTCAGCAATAGGTACTGAATGAATCATTGCCATATCTTATGTTAATATTTTCTTATGTATTCAAATAGAACAAAGTTTTAAAGCTATAGTTTCTTGCAGGACTTAAATTCTTCCGGTTCAATGACTACAGTATCCAATTCATTTTCTATTTTCTTTATATAAATCTGCAAATCTCCATTGCCTTTCTAGTTTCCTCAGCATTTTCAAAGGCTGTGACAGCATCAGGTAATAAAGTTACATTTTCTATTTTTAAATTTGGTCGAGAACATGTTGGGGTGTTAAGAGAAACATTTTTTGCTCTGTTACCCAAACTGTAGTTGCTGCATACATATATGTGTTCGGATCTGGGCTATTAGGCGCGTTCCTCTTCCAGTTTCTGGTGGAAGGTTTACCGTTTCCTAGTAAGTTATCAAAAGAACAACTTGAAGATGACATATTCTAAACACTGTACAGTGCTACTATATATGTATACTCTTTTACTTTTTACCAGGACGCTGGCTTTTTGTCTTGGAGTTGTATCCGGGCTTCTCTTTATACCGTGGGTTGTATGAATTCTCACAGTACGCTTTCCAGAGAAACTTGAATGGAAGGGATGGGATGAAGTGGAAACATTTCAGAGGTAGTGCAATGGATGAAGTTTTCTCCATCATTATCATTGAGTGGTTTCTCGCTCTCATTGTAACATACTATATGAACCGAGTTTCTTCAACCGCGAAAGATCCTATTGTATTCTTGGAGAACGCCTTCAAGAAATCTCTTTCTCCACAAAAGCTTAGCTTACAAAAACAAGGGTCTTCTGTATCCGTGGAGAACCTAGATGTCCTTCAGGAGGTATTGCAAAAGAATTATACACAACTCATTCCATGTGTTTTCCGTTTTTTTTTTATAAGAAAATATATGTTCAAATCAGAGAGAAAAAGTCGAGCAGTTGATGCTTGAGCCGAATACAAGCCATGCTATTGTATGTGACAACCTGAAGAAGGTGTATCATGGTAGGGATGGGAACCCACCTAAATTGGCAATTAGTGGATTATCTCTCGCTCTGACTTCAGGTGAATGCTTCGGCATGTTAGGTCCGAATGGTGCCGGAAAGACCTCGTTCATTAATATGGTCAGTACCCAAAGGGATAGATACAAATCTTGTGTGCTTAGCTTTTGACTGAAAAATGTTTGTTTAGCAACTCCTACGTAACAAAACATTGTACTGCTTTTTCTTTTGGTCGGCTAGATGACTGGACTTGTGAAACCAACTTCAGGGTCAGCTTTTGTCCGAGGTTTGGACATATGCAAGGATATGGACAAAGTTTACACCAGCATGGGTGTTTGCCCACAACATGAGTAAGTAATTAAATTCTTGGGAACATTTTTTTTGTTGAAGATTTACTAAGTTTGTTTTCCAAGTCAATATAATTTATATGAGTGCAATGATTCATGTCCCTTGAATATTATTTTAGGTCTCATCAAATTTCTGATGAGGGTCTCCTAACAATCATATAGTCAATTTATTGTTCTACCTTGTATTGTTTGTCATTTACCAGCTTGCTCTGGGAAACATTGACAGGGAGAGAACATCTTTTCTTTTACGGAAGACTTAAGAATCTCAAAGGCCCTGATCTCAACCAAGTATGTTATCAATCTTACTTTATCAAATATATTAATGCAAGAGTATCAAATCTTCAATTCATGGTTATTAGGCTGTAGAAGAGTCTCTTAAGAGTGTGAACCTATTTCACGGAGGAGTTGCTGATACACCTGCTGGGAAATACAGTGGAGGAATGAAAAGGCGGCTAAGTGTAGCCATTTCACTTATGGGAAGTCCTAAGGTACACCACTGCGTCTTACTCATATGCTAAAAACATACTGANTTGCTCTGGGAAACACTGACAGGGAGAGAACATCTTTTCTTTTACGGAAGACTTAAGAATCTCAAAGGCCCTGATCTCAACCAAGTATGTTATCAATCTTACTTTATCAAATATATTAATGCAAGAGTATCAAATCTTCAATTCATGGTTATTAGGCTGTAGAAGAGTCTCTTAAGAGTGTGAACCTATTTCACGGAGGAGTTGCTGATACACCTGCTGGGAAATACAGTGGAGGAATGAAAAGGCGGCTAAGTGTAGCCATTTCACTTATGGGAAGTCCTAAGGTACACCACTGCGTCTTACTCATATGCTAAAAACATACTGATAAACCTTATTTGCATTTAGAGAGCTAAAGTTTTTCAAGCTTTTAACATATCCATTTTTCCATTTGGTTTATATCTTTTTAAATAAAAGGTGGTTTATATGGATGAGCCAAGCACAGGACTTGATCCAGCTTCAAGAAGGAGTCTATGGAAAGCCATCAAATCCGCAAAACAACACACTGCGATAATCCTCACTACACATTCAATGGAAGAAGCAGAGTTTCTTTGTGACCGATTAGGGATTTTTGTTGATGGAAGTTTACAATGCATAGGGAACCCAAAAGAGCTGAAGGGCAGGTATGGTGGATCATGTGTGTTAACAATGACAACATCAGCAGAACATGAGAAAGATGTGGAGTTGTTGGTTCAAGATGTTTCCCCAAATGCAAAGAAGATATATCAGATCGCAGGAACTCAGAAGTTTGAGCTCCCAAAGGAGGAGGTTCGGATCTCGGAAGTGTTTCAGGCGGTGGAGAAGGCTAAGGGCAATTTCAAGGTGTTTGCTTGGGGAATTGCGGACACAACTCTTGAAGATGTTTTCATCAAGGTTGCTAAAACTGGTCAGGCGTTTTAATGTCTTCTCTTGAATCTTCTTAAGAATATCATTTTTACATATTCAACGTCGATATTTGATTGTTCATATTTGATAAAATTGGCCATGCATAGGTTTGATTTATGTACATTGTTGGCAAATGAAAATAGGCTGCAAGTTTGTGAATTTCCCTGAGGTTTTTTATAACTTGTTTATTTGAGGGATGATTTATGGAGAACAATTTTTTTTTTTTTAATGTAAACTGTGGCTATACAATGTCAATTGTAATAATATGTTATTTTTAAATTTACCTTTTAATTAGATCCTAAATGTATATGTTTTTAAGGTTCACAATTTAAACTTTGTAATAATTCTATAATATTATTATGGGCAATTGACAAAAATAGCACCATTTTTAGTTTTTCTTCCACAATTAGCACATGGTTTCAAATGTTCCAAAACTAGCACAAATTTATATATCCTTAATTTTGGAATAAACTAAATTATTAATAAAATTAAAGTTTATTTTGTTTCTTCTTAGCCTCTACCAACACGATTCATCCCGTACCCAGATCTCAATTTGAACACCACCTACGAATCCATCACTGGACACGAAAAGGTTTTGAAACCATTAAATCCGAATAGTGAAGGAATCCCTGAGATTTTTCAACTACGGAGAGAATCATGTTGTGATTTACATGACGTAGTTGTGTGGCGTGCGGCGGACGATGGAGTCGTGTACTACCGTGAGAGCTGCGATTGAGAACTTTGGCGTGGTGGTATGTGAGAGAGATGTGTCAATGGATGGAGATTCAAAGAAGAGCTTCAAAATCTAATGGACCGAGAAAGAGACAATAGTGGTGATGTTTCGCCGGCAGCAAGGGTGTTGTGGTCAAGGTTTTTGTGAAAGAGAAATACATTGGTGGAGGAGAGGAAGTGATGAGTTTTGTGGAAGAAAAATTATTCCCAGAAAAACCATTGTTGCAGTTTGAAATTTGCTTTTCAGACTATGAAAGAGAATCCTCTTCTAGGTCCTTCTTTTTTGATGTGGGTAACCATAAAGATCTCATCTTTTCCTATTCCCAGAAAGATTCCAATTTTTTAACTTTGGCCGTTCAATTTGTGTGTTTCTTAGTTTTGAAATTGTTCAAATTTGTGATGGGTTATTTTGAACAAAGCTACTCTTTTCTAACTTTTTGGGGATGAGTTAAAAATTTACGAGTGTGTGTGTGTGTGTTTTTTATACAAGATTGGAGAAGATGTGGGCTTTCGATGTATCAATGGTGCTTCATAAACACCATGTGTGGCGTTTGTTTACTTGTGATGTTGTAGTGGTCAAGATGGGGGCTTTAGATATATCAAATGTTGTATGGTGTTTGTTTTCATTGGGATTTTGGATAATAAAGCTAATTTGGATGGTTTTCACCATAAAACTTGTTTTAAAACATACCCAAAAAGGTTTTGTATTAAATATTTGGATTGGTAGCTACATCTTCATCGGTAAACATATAAAAATGTTCTCAATCAAACATTCAAGAAGGATTACAAGAAATTTAGAAATGATTTCTTAAATTTAAGGAAGACTTTCATTAAAAGGAAAAAAACAAAAAGAAGGAGCATACACGCCACCATATTGAGTTTTGTAGATAGCTCGCATAATCCCTTCTCATGTTCTTGTAACTTGAAAAATCAGCACCCAACATCCATCGTCCAACACTCCTCGGAAATTTAGGAAGGAATCCACGAAATTCAGGAAATATTTCTTGGACTTCAGGATGACCTTCATAAAAAGCGAATGATGTTTGTTATGATTGAGAAAGCGACATTATTAGTTGAATTAAGGTTGTAATAGATACAAATCCTAACTTATACCTAATGTTTTGTAATGCTATAGTTTTCAGATGAGATTTAGTTTTGATTTTGTTGTTGTTGTTGTTTCTTCTGTTCAAAGTTCTCTGTTTTATTGTCTTGTTGGTAAAATTAGTGATTGTTGTTAATTTGCTGGAACATTAGAACAAGTTCAGTTTCAACTTGTGACTGAAAATGGTCAACATTCTTCATCCCAATGCATGTTAACGGAAGCAGGAAATTGGAGTCACCACCATGCTGGAGACTTTGAAAATCCTCTAAATTATTGTTATGTAGTATTAGTATCTCTTATGTTCATAGCATTAGATTTGTTTTAAGTGCTATTAACAAGGATCTTTACTCTGTTTTTCCTTCTTGTTTAAGTTCTATGTATTTTTTAGAATCCTTTCTGATTTCTTGCAACTTGAAAAACCAGCATCCAACAACACTTTCCACGAAAATTAAGAAGGATTTGACGAAATTTAAGAAAGCGTCATTAAACTTTAGGATGACCTTCATAAAAAAATTAGAACTTAAGGATGACCTTCCTAAAAAGTCTGGATATTGTTAAATGATATCATTACCTCTCACTAATAGAGTAATCTTTCACATATTGAGGCAAAACACCGAAAAACACATTTATTTAAATTTTAGGAAGGATTCAATAATATTTATGAAGAAAACCTTAAACTTCATGATAGCCTTCATAAAATATTTAGGAAGACACAAAATCAAATTTTAAATCTTTCATATATAGATAAAATATCATGATGTGCACAAAATAAAATCAAATATCACTCACCAAATAGAGTAATATGTGATACATAATGGCAAAACATAAATTAAAAGATCCAAAAACTCATTTCTTTAGATTTAGGAAGGATTTCACGATGTCTAGGAAGACGTTCTTGAAATTTAGGATTTTTTTCCTAAATATTCAGAAACCCCAAAAATGACGATGATCATAACCAGAAGATCATCCCCCGTTGTACTCCGCATCATCAACACTACTAGCCAACTCCATCATTGACGAAGTACAAGCCGAAAAAGCCGAAGACATCAATATCGAAGACGAAGACAAACTTTCGTACTCTTTACCAACTGCTTTGTTATCAATGACATTATATCAAACACTTGGTATGCAACAACTTTGGTGTCCATATAGGAGAGAGTAGCACTCAAATACACATTTCAGCTTCAAGATTACCCATGATTTTCCATTTCATTCGCAGTTCAGATTCCAATACCCAACAATTCAAGCCAATACTCATAATCAGATTTCATTCATATCCAACAGTTCCCAACAATTTCAATACCCAAACATTGGTTTAGCTCTGAGACCACCACTCTTAATCAAACATACATATCGTAGAAGAATTTCTTATGGAATCTCAAAGAAGGTTCTGGCTGAGAACAGAGTAACAAGGACCTCGCGTCTCCGTTACATGGTAACGACGTGGCTTCTCTGACCGATCTTTGTTCTCCTCAAAACTCTTCCATCTTCGTTCTTCTTTTTTCTTCTTCTTCCATCTTTGTTCCTCCTTAGCTTCTTCTTCTATCTTCGTTCTGCTTTTTCTTTTTCATCTTCTTTCAATAATCATCAGATCAGATTGACTGCAAATTAGTCTAATTTTTCAATTAAAAGCCATAAGAAACACGTCAGAAATCTCAAAATCTAAGATCAAATTTGATACATGAAGAAGAAGAAGAAGATCGGAAGCTTCACTTCAAGCATCATTGGAAGCTTTATGTAAGCTTTCAAAATTGTAAGTAACAAAATAATAATTAATTTTATTATTTAAGAAAAACTCATAATAATGCTAGTTTTGGAATATTTGAACTTATGTGCTAACTTTGGAAGAAAAACATAAATAAGTGCTATTTTAGGGTATTTCTCTATTATTATTTGCTGCGCAAAAAAAAAAATTGTAATTTTGGTTCAGCTGTTAAATTCATAGTCATTGATTGTGTTTGGTTATTTTAAACAACAATTTGTTGTTTGAAGGAGTTTTAACACAATATATATTTAGCATCTTGGTTGCTTATATATGAGTTATGGTCTTTCTTTCAGGTTTAAAGTTAACAAAAATTTTAAATTTAGAAATGTTCGTAAAAGTTTAAGAGCCTTTATCAAACAATTTTTTTTTTAATATTTCTCGAATTGAATTCTAAGTTTAGAGTGTTGCAACATATCACAATTCACAACCCTAGCTGGCGAAGAGCCGACATGCACTGCTGCAATGCAACTATGCAAGTGCTGAAGTGCGTATACGTTTTTTACCATGCAACTACTCTTTTTTGTAGCACAACAAATATATACATGTTCCATTTGGAAAATATGTTGGTCCATTTATATACCCTAATTATATAATGATTACAATATTTAGCTAGTTAGAAATGCATCTTTTAAATCTTATTATATAAAGTTGGGTTTTCAAAGTTTGTCATTAACAAGATTTTGACACGTGTCAAGTTATTAATCGGAGATTTTGACATATGTAAAAGTTAATATTTAATAGGAGGGATTTGAGATTATGACAAAAAACAAAAAAATTAATTAAACAATATTAATAATGTAAAAAGGTAATTATAAAAAATTACAAAAAATAAACGGTTTTAAAAAAAAAAATTATAAGGAAATTATATATTTCATAAAATTCAAAATTATAACATTATTTAATTATTTTTAATTTTAAGTTATTAATTCTACAAAAAAAAATAGAAAAGGGATTAAGGAAGATTACAGTTAATTATTAATTCTAAAAAATAAAAATACTCACTTCTATATAAACATAGATAGTCTCACATTTTCATTTAACAAAATAATTTATTAAAAATACTGCTTTAAAATTTGTTCCATTGGTAAAAAAGTTTTAATGAGAAGGTAAATGTTTCTTATTTTTTAAAACCAAAACTTTCTCCTACTTTCTCCTTTTCCGGTTTGGAATTGGTAAAATTAATATGTTGACCCAAAACAAAATGTAAGACTAATATATGCCTCTTGTTTTTCTAATACTGTATTTTAAATTTTATTGTAGTATTTTTAGATTGTTTTATTTAATTCATGAAACAACCCTTCTCATTCTTTTTAAAAAATAATACTCCTTCCGTTTCATAATATAGGATGTTTTAGAGGTTTTTCTTTGTTTCATAATATAAGATGTTTTCAACTTTTTAAGTAACTTTCAGATTATTTTTATATTTTCTTATTATTTATTTTATGCAGTCTTGTTTATGATTGGTTGTACTTTTTTAAAATAGTTATTTCTTAATCTGCGTGATTTCACTCAAAACATCTTATATTTTGAAACGGAGGGAGTAATAAATATTCTCTAGTGGTCCCATACCCACTAGCAACTAACATAAACATCAACAGCGGATGATAAAACAATTCCAACAATGACATAATCCAATAACCAATCAACTAAATAACAAAATCCAACATCCTACAATGTTCTATCAACTCAACTCTAGCAATCTAACAATAGCTAGACCACAATCAATCAAGCCTCTAAAACATCCTCTTCCTTATCGCTTTGATTCCACGATCACACTTTACCTTTACCTGCACCACAAACACAAATTGAGATGCATGAGTATTGTCATGAACAATCAGTGAGGCAATCCTCCCATCTACTGGGCTATACACACAAGCAACTGAGATTCCATTGTTAAGGCAAACAAACAAAACACAAATAACACATCAAACCAGGAAAAACAAGTGTCAGATAAGATTGGTGTCGACCAACACTAGGTCGGTGTCGACCGACACCGCCTTCGCAGACGCGATCTGCACGAAGCCGAACGTCGAACCTCCGTTTCAAATCGTCTCCAATCCGTCCCAAACTCTCCCGAACACTTCAGGAACCTAACGAAACACGAAACCAACCCAAGCAAGCAAAACACCACAAACAACATAGAACAGCCAAAACAAAATAGATCTCAGGCTTAGATAAGCTCTTTTGCAGGTTCATTTAATTGAGAAACTGTGGAAACAACACCTTAAGAAGCTTCTCCTTCGTTCCCAGCAACAACACTCCCTTCCATAGCAACATATCTCACCAAAAACCACCAAGAACAAGCCAAACACCTCTCAACTCACAAACTCTCTCTTTTTCTTCTGTAAACGGCGACAAAATTTTCTTTTCCCAAAACCCTGAATCGACCTCCTCTTTAAATATGTCGGTTTGAGCTTCAATTGAACCAAACCAACCCAAAATTAAAAATTTAAATCAATCTGGTCGAACCAGAAAAGCTGGTGTCGACCGACACACTGTGGTGTCGATCGACCCCCATCCCCGAATCTCACTATCTGGTTTGCGGATGTTACAATTCATATTTTCATCTTTGATTTGAGATTCATATATTATTGTACTTATAATTATCTATTATTTCTTTAATTATGTCAAATTATTTTTTTTTTCTAATTTTTCAACATGGATTGGTTGGTCATAAACCTTTTTTTTTATGCAAACATAATTGTTATCATTCATTCAATCCCAGAAGGAGATAAAGAGTAGAACCTTATCAACCTAATAGTTGGATAAAAATAGGCTAATCAAACTCAAGCTTACAACAAACATAGATAAATAGATTAAAAACATAAACCGTTTTTGATAGATCCATAGGAGGTCAAAGACAGAGGCTACATCATGATGTGTCAAAGACACTTCCACGAATACATTGCGAAATTTAACATTAGTTACTATCAAAAGATTTTGTGACGTTGTAAAAGGGCTTTTAATTTTATTAGATTTCGGAACATGCCACTTTGAGAAAGCTAAAAGACGTGAACATGTTCTCACCACACATGAGGAGGGCAGAGCCAAGGTTCTCTCCATGGTGGAAGAAGTTGGACGCGTGCAAGGTTATCTCCCCAAGGGAGGAAGGCGAAGCCAAGGTTCATGGTGGAGGAGGTTGGACGCAAGGTTCTCTAGCTCCATAAGAGAGGAGGGTGTAACTGAGGTTCTTTACATGGTTGGTCATACACTATTGTGATGATACATCATTGATTAGTATACTATGTAATATATATTGATATATATATATATATATATATATATATATATATTTGTCAACCATTGGGTCACAACAGGCCGGCCCATTAGCCAAATCTCTACATTCATAGGGAGCGAGACTCGATCCCTAGTGTGATGGTGTCTTGTGCATTAAGGATTTACCATTTGTCACTACACTAAGATCACTTCACACTATGTAATATATTTTTCATTCGAGAAGTTTTTTAACCAACAATTTTAGTAATTAAAAAAACTATGCAAAAGTGAAAATAAATAGACATCTAATAGTTGACTTAATGTGTTTATATAGATATATTCCTAGGTGGTGGTAAAGAATATATTTGTAACATACTGTATACTTAAGTGTAAAAAAATACACTTTTAATGGTAACATACATCCCAAATTTGTAAATGAATATAAATCGGTGTATTATAGCAAACAGAAATTTTTTTATAAATAACGTACAACAAATTTTAATATATTTTTGTTAAATTTTATTTTATTTACAAAATTTAAAACCCGCACACCGGACGGGTCCTTATCTAGTGTTAATACAAAAGTTAGCTCATACCATTCATTAAATAAAGATTTAATAAGATATATAAAAGCTTACTATATAACTTTCAAAATTATTGCCATAAAAAAATAATTTACGTTGTTAATCAAACACAAAATAGTGGTATTGATTGGTGAACAAAAACAAAGTATTACAAGTAGTAGAACTTTGAATTTTTACCAATCACAAAAACTTTACCAAAAACTTTATTAAAAGTTTTACTTTCAGCTTTTTTGTATAGTTTTCACGTACAGCTTTTTCTTACAGCTTACAGCTTCAACTTACAACTTTTCTGTATAGTTTTGGCTACGTTACCAATCAGACCCAATAATATTTCTTTTCTTGTTTTTGATACAAATAGTTTTCAGATGTCAGACGAAACATATTTTAATAAATTTATCTCAATACAATATAATTTAATATAATTAATTTATATTTATTGATATATATATATATATATATTTGATTATCGTGCTAATCTAATAGATAATCATATAACTCATAAGATGCTCTTTTATATCGTTGAATTTTTGATATGTGTCGTTAAACTTTGATTAAAATTTTAAATTTGTATCAATACTAATATATGTAAATTTATCGTGATACTAAACTATTTAGCACTCTAAGAAAATAGTTATACGATTAAGTCACAAAAAACTGATATGCCATCGGGTGAACAATAACTTCGATCTCAGATGAACAGTATTTTCGATCATGTTATGAACAGTTTTGCCGGATCAGGTAAATGGCATTCTTGTAATTAAAGCTGGAAAAAGGATAATTATGATATTAGCTTCTTAATGTATTTTGTTATTTGCAAGCATTTTAAGAGTAGAAGTCATGATGGTCAATGTGATGAAAAATGTTAACATATTAGAAGTATGTTTTTACATTTTAAAAATGTTTAAATTTATACTTTTTTATGATTATATTTTTAAAATTTAAACAGTAACTAGGGGAGGTATTAGTTTAGGATTTAGAAAGAATTTTAATGACTTCATAACTAATAATTATGATATTAGTTATGAAAGGTCTCTTTTCTCTATGTTAGGAATGGTCCGGGCAAGAATTCATAAGGGTTTTTTTTGCCAATACATTTTGATAATTCCTATGTACTTGAATAAATGCAACTTTCAGTGGGTGAAGAATTTGGCCAGAGTAAAAAAGTCTTTTAAACTTCAACAAATGTGGCCTCATACAAATGCTCCTCTTTTAGGTACAAAAGTCGAATATCAGAAGTACCTACAAACCTATCCAACCACTGTACAATAGTGCCTACTACAGACTATACTCTCACCCCCAAAATCACTTTCGGTACTACCGTCCACAACAAAGATATGCAAAACAGGTAGCAGCTACTAGAGACACCGCTGCAATTATGACCAGTGGACTCACAGTAGTATCTTGGAAGACTAGCATGACAAGGAACAAGGCGAGCAGAGAGGAGAGTGGAGGGAGAAGGTTCATGAACTGAGAGTTGTACCCATATACCATGAAGATTAACTGGATGTGCAATGAAAGACATCCAGTCCCAAACGCCAGAGAGTAGTCTTGCAAGACGAGGAAAATGAACCATACGGCTGTGAACATCAGAGTAGCAACGAAACCTTCCAATGGTACAAAGTTTCTAGGAGAAACCAGCTTAAGGTGTCTGCGGGAGCATCCTTCGGCTGACACAAGAATAGTTATAGCGACATAGATCATCAGAGTGAAATGTCCAATATACTTGTTGGTGTCAGATAAGTCTTTGAAGAATGAGCTGGTGGCAACTGAGTAAGCTCCAAAGGCACCTACAACCATAGTAAGGAAAGGTAAAGCTCCACAACCCTTCTACTCCAAGTCTTTTGGAAGACTGAGTCCATCTCGTGAAATATGTACCTTAATGATTGCCAAGCAGGTTTTTGTTATCTTTGAACTAGGAAAAATGAAAATATTATTTTAAAGAAAAGACAATTCTCGTAAATATCACTAAAATAAGTTTTTTTTCCAAAATACCATTTTTACTTTTATTTTTTAAAAATACGACTAAGATAAGTTATTTTTTTAAATACCATAAAATTAAACTAAAGTTTTAATATTCAAAACTAAACTCTAAATCCTAAATACTAAAATCTACCCCCTAAAAACTATACCTTAAATCTAAAATTATCAACCCAAACCTAGAAAAATAATTTCACATCTTTAAAATCAATTATTGTGGTTGCGGTATTTTTGGAAAAAAAAATTGTGGTATTTTGGAAAGAAAACTTAAAGTGTGGTATTTTAGGAAAAAATAATTAAATGATGGTATTTTGAGGAATTTCTCTTAAAGAAAAGTAATACTCTCTTTATTTTTATTGAATTGATATTTTGAATTTTTATCTTGTGCCTAAAATATTGATTTCTGGACTTAAAAACTTAAATAATTTTGGCACATGTCACGGTAAGTAATGGACTATATTTCCACATTCATAAATTTTAGATTAATTAATAATTAAACTTTAGTTCTTACTATGTGTGAAAAAAAGAACTAAAACATATAATCTTTGTTACCATAATCAATATTTTTCTTCCCTTATTTTCTTCTATTAAGGATGTCAAATAGCAAAAGCAACATATAAGTAAAACATATAAGTTTTCCTGTCCTCTTGCACCTCATAGAAGTTTTTATTAATTTTTAGGAACAATTATATTTAAGAATAAAAAATACACAATTACATTAGTCGATATCTCAATTAGATTTGTTTTTTGATTTATACAGACTTTGTCAAAGACTAGGAACTCTAAGATTAACGTGAACATTATTTGTACACCTTCAATAATTAGAGTTGATGTTCGTTACACTACAAAAGTGGAAAATTGTAAAAGAAAAAAAAAAGTAAATCATGTTTATTATATCAACGAAAAATTGATATGTATATTTTTCTGGTAACAAAGAAAATTTAAATATTTCCTGGCATGTATTAAATAAATCGGGGATTTTTCAGAAACTTTCCCTTCCAAAAAAATACTACAAATTAATTATTGTCATTGGTTTCTAATCATATCAACAACATATTTCTGTTTTTTTTTTTTTTTTAAACTGAAACAAGACTACTGGTAAAACAGAAACTGAAATATGACTTTTCGTATGACATCAATTCATAAATCATATTTATAAATAATTATTGTCATTGGTTTCGAATCATGCATTGCTTCTTGTCCAAGTATCTGCCACATGGGAAACTTTTCTTTGACTTTGAACAAAGCTATTATTTTAATTGAATTTATTAAGATGCGTCAAAATTTTCATAGTCAACCAAATAACCCAAACACTTTTTTACGTGAGACAATAAAATAAACTAGTTTAATCAATTACGTTCACACGTGATTACGTCTGAGATGACGCATTAATCATCTTTTTATGCCAATTTAAAAACTTTTATTCAACATAAAATAAAACTTTTATTCAACATAAAATAAAAATAAATAATTAAAACTCACCTCTTCCACTAGTTGTAGAATCTATTGGGTCGTGGGATCACTCTCCTCCACACAGCTTCCTACCAAATTTACATTGAAATATTCCTCGAATGTAGCTTTCTTGATTTCGTTGAAATTATTTACTTCTCTGTAGTTTTGTTTGACCAATCAGAATTAAACTAATTATCATATGTAACTAATTAAAACGTACTTAGCAAAGCGTGTGCATAAGGGTAACAACGTAATTTTACACCTACCGTCATCTGATCTCAGTTCTTCTCTTCTCTCCGCCTGCTCCTTTATTATATGAAACCCAAAAGGCGGTGATTTTGATTTGTTCCCTTCTCCGTTCAAAAACTTGGGATTCAATTTATAATTATCTTAACCCAAAAACAAACAAAATAAAAAAACCTAACAAACAATAAAGAAGAAACAGAGAAATCGAAGAAATCTTCATCAATAATCAATGGCGGATCCAGGTCCTGCCAGTTTCTCAACCAGAGCCAATGCCTTACTTAGGAAAAACTTAGTCTATCAGGTATCTATTTTGCGTTATCTTCTCCTCTACGGTATCCAAATTACATTTCATAACAGTGTTCGTTTGTCTACTTACGTTTAATGTGCGTAGATAGATACATTGTGTTCTGTGATTTTTTTTTTTCTATATCCGGGAACTTGTTGGATCAGTTTCTACAATATAATTAGTGGCTAATTTAATGATTAACCAACATAATTACAGATTTGCTACAATTTTTTTATATAAAGGTGGCTATGATGATTATATTGTTGTATTTACAATCAGTAGTTTTGATTATTTCCGTCTTTTGTGTGAATATTGCGTTGGGTGTAGAAACGGTATCTATGGAGCAATGTTCGGGTCATCATGATCCCTTTCCTCCTCTGCGTATTCCTAGTCTTGATACAGCTCCTTTTCGATACTCAAGTCAACAACTCTGCTGATAACCGATGTGGTTGCGATTTGGTTGACACGAATGGGGATGGTAAACTCGAAAACACTTGCGGTATACAGTATTCTTCTCCGGATCAAGCCTTCTTTTGTTCCATCCCTAGTCCTCCGCAGTGGCCTCAGTTGTTACAAATCCCGCGCCCTGAAAGCCGCGATGTTAGAGATCTTAATGATGATTCTTGTAGACGGACAGGGACTTGTCCTGTGACTATACTCTTCACTGGAAACAACCGTTCTCTTGGAGGAAGTATGTTTCCTTTTTTTTTTTTTGCTTTTTCTCCCTTGTTCTTTGTTGTGTTCAGTGGGGAACTTATGTTTTTATGTTTTTTTTTTGTCTAGCTGTGTCTGGGAATCTGCTCACTAGTTCTATACCGGATAACTCCACTGACCTTTTGCGTACTTTAGCTGATAATGTCTTGGTGAGTTTCTGTTGTTGGAATCTGTTTGTTTCCACTGTGTGAAGTGTGTGAATCTGTTTCTTAGCTTTTGTTTGAGCTCATATGTTTCAGGGTACAACAGCTGAGCCAGATTTCACCAACTATCTTGATTCAGGGATTGTCTCAAATCTTTCCATCTACAGTATCCAACCTCGGTGCATTCTCAATGCTTCTTTACCATTCTCTTTCGGACAACCACCTCTCAATTTTACTAAAGGTATTGAATTTTCAATCTCATATATGTTTAAGAGGGATACTCAAATTTTAGATTTGTTTATATCAGTGTTAGTTTAATGAAATCTGGTTGAGTTCTATGATCTAATCTCAATTTTGTTAAACATGATACTTCTTTCGTCCATATATTTTGTCCTCTGAGGAAAATTTTTGTATAGTCATTTTAACTTAATGGTTGTGTCAAAACCAGAGTTAAAATGTGTTCAAGGATTGAATCTCTGGAGAAATACCTCCAGAGAGGTCAATGACGAGATTTTCAAGAGCTATCGGAAAGGAAATCCTGAGGGGAAGATAAATGAGATTGCTGCAGGTTGGTCAACTTCTCAGTCGGTCTATAACAATAACAATGCTTTATATGCACATATGAGATTTCTGACTCCTCCTGTCTGATTTTTATTGTTGCCTTAGCATATGATCTCTTGGACACGGATAGGAACAACTTCAATGTGCGCATCTGGTATAATTCAACATACAAGGACGATGCAGGAAGAAGACTTATTAAGTTGGTCAGAGTTCCCCGCTCAGTCAATTTGGTAAGAAAAGAACAATGTACTCTAAGACATTCCTCGTCCTTGCATTCTCAATATGCTTTTTTCACCATGTGGAACTGCTTTCTTGATTGAAACTGAGGCTTACAATTTGCGAAAATGCAGGTGTCAAATGCTTACCTTCAATTTCTACTAGGCCCGGGGACAAGAATGTTGTTTGAATATGCCAAAGAAATGCCTAAACCAGAAACAAGTCTTCGTCTGGACATCGCGTCTCTGATTGGTCCCCTGTTCTTCACATGGGTTATTCTTCTTCTCTTCCCTGTAAGTTTGCTTTCAATAGACTACTTTACGTTTTATTTCACAAATATTCACTCTGATGTATAGTGATCTATAAATTCATATTCAGAGCCATTTGTTTGCAGGTGATCTTGTCGTCATTAGTGTATGAGAAACAGCAACATCTAAGAATTATAATGAAAATGCATGGGCTAGGAGATGGTCCATATTGGATGATTTCATATGCTTACTTTCTTACCATATCCGTGTTATACGTTATATGTCTGATGATATTTGGGTCAGCAATAGGTAATTGAAGCCTTTCTCTCAATATATACAGGTCTTGTTTTTCCAATCTGTGTCTTTATAGTTGTTGGTTCCCTGCAGGACTGAAGTTCTTCCGGCTTAATGACTACAGCATTCAGTTCGTATTCTATTTTCTCTATGTAAATCTGCAAATCGCCCTTGCCTTTCTAGTTTCCTCTCTATTTTCAAAGGTCAAGACAGCAACAGGTACTTAACTAACATTGTGCTTCTTGAATATGATCAAGAAGACGTTGGGGTTTAAAACAAGCTAATGATTTTTTTTTTTCTCATGTCTTGAACATAGTTGTTGCTTACATATACGTGTTTGGATCTGGACTTTTGGGCTTGTTTCTACTCAACTTCCTTATTGAAGATTCATCATTTCCTAGTAAGTTATTATGATCTTGAAGAACGATACTTATGTGTTTATTCTCACAACTGATCAAGATTGCAATTTAATTATACATTTCCAGGAGGCTGGATTCTTGTCATGGAGTTATATCCTGGCTTCTCCATATACCGTGGGCTGTATGAGTTCGCACAATTTTCATTCCGGGGAAACTTGAGAGGGGAAGATGGGATGAAGTGGAATGATTTCAGTGATAGTGCAATGGATGATGTTTTTTACATCATTATCGTTGAGTGGTTTCTCGCCCTCATCGCAGCATACTATATTGATAAGATTTCTTCATCCGGAAAAGACCCATTGTTCTTCTTGCAAAGCCCTTTCAAGAAATTTCCTTCTTTGCGAAGGCCTAGTTTGCAGAGGCAAGGCTCCAAAGTCGCTGTTGAGATGGAGAAACCAGATGTTACTGAGGAGGTATGTCAAAAGGATTCACAGTATATATATATTCCATGTTCTTGATAATTCTTGTTCTGATAAAAGATTTATCCTAATCAGAGAGAAAAAGTCGAGCGATTGATGCTTGAGTCGAGCACAAGCCATGCGATTGTATGTGACGACCTGAAGAAGGTGTATCCTGGTAGAGATGGGAACCCGCCTAAATTGGCAGTTCGAGGGCTATCTCTTGCAGTGCCTTCAGGAGAATGCTTTGGCATGTTAGGACCCAATGGTGCAGGCAAGACCTCCTTCATCAATATGGTCAGTATCCAAATGGACAAATCTTTTGAGCTGAGTGGAGCTTAGATTCTACTTCTAATGGCTGATCGATGATAATAATCTTGTAGCGTTACTAATATGTAATGTATTTTGGCCAGATGACCGGGCTCCTGAAACCAACATCTGGGACAGGGCTTGTTAAGGGTTTGGATATATGCAACGATATGGACAGAGTGTACACCAGCATGGGTGTCTGCCCGCAGCACGAGTAAGTTTTCATTTCATTTTGTTCTTAGCCAAGAAAGGACAAATAAACAGTTTCTTACTGTTCCACACAACACTATAATTGTGTAATCACTCTCTTATTGTCCAGCTTGCTCTGGGAAACATTGACAGGAAGGGAACATCTACTGTTTTATGGAAGACTTAAGAATCTTAAAGGCTCTGATCTCGACCAAGTAATTTATCAATCTTACTTCCCTTCTATATTACTCCAAAAGTTATCAAACGATACAATTTTACGGTTGCTCAAACCATCTCTCATCGTTATTGAACTCACATTAGGCTGTGGAAGAGTCTCTTAAGAGTGTCAACCTTTTCCACGGAGGAGTTGCCGACAAACCTGCTGGGAAATACAGCGGAGGTATGAAAAGGCGGCTGAGCGTAGCCATATCGCTTATTGGTAATCCTAAGGTACACCATTGTCTGAGAATCCCTTGTTCGTTTATAAATAGTACACTTAGTACCATTGACCTTTATAAGTAGTACACCTAGAGAGTTGAGCTCTTTGAAGCTTAAGGATTTCGTTTTCATTTTCTTTTACCTATGAAGGTGGTTTATATGGATGAGCCAAGCACAGGACTTGATCCAGCGTCGAGAAAGAACCTATGGACTGTCATCAAGCGTGCTAAAGAAAACACTGCGATAATCCTCACAACCCACTCAATGGAAGAAGCAGAATTTCTCTGTGACCGATTGGGTATTTTTGTGGACGGAGGCTTGCAATGCATTGGCAACCCTAAAGAACTGAAGGGAAGGTACGGTGGATCTTATGTGTTTACAATGACAACATCTTCAGAACACGAGCAAAAAGTGGAGAAGCTGATTCAAGAAGTCTCCCCAAACGCCAAGAAGATATATCACATCGCAGGGACTCAGAAGTTTGAGCTTCCAAAGGAGGAGGTTCGGATCTCAGAGGTGTTCCAGGCGGTGGAGAAGGCGAAGAGCAACTTCACGGTTTTCGCTTGGGGACTGGCAGATACAACTCTTGAAGATGTCTTCATCAAGGTTGCTAGAACCGGTCAATCCTTTAATGTGTTCTCTTGATCTTCTTAGATCCATACTTGTGTTGTCCATAATATTTGTTTTTGTCAAATTGCTACCACATATATCATGTATATTACTGGAAAAAAATTATACAAGCTCGTGAATTTTCAATGAGATTATACTTGAAATAAATACTAGAGCTCCTTTAAGCAGGCGACACAACACAACAACCTTTAAGGCGTAACCACTGGCTTTACTCTGTTTCGAAATTCATATAACGGTTTATAGGAATTGGAATTAAGCCGAGTTCCTTAAGAAAACCCTAAATTGTGGCAATAAACAACTAAATTGTAGCAATAAAAAAGCCCATTTTTCGTTTTATTATATTCATGTTTATACAGGTTTGGTAAAGAGTAAATTTGTTGGGTGAGAGATGCAAGAAATAATATTACTTGACCTAGACGAAATGACTAACAAGAAAATACAGCGCCATTGTCCAATACCTATATGCCACTTCAGTAACGTGTTATCTCAAGTCTTGATAAGTGAATTGTTATTACGCTACTAGATTAGTATGCACAATTCTTCCTTTTGTACAACCATACATCTAAGAAAACATTTAGAGATTCCTGAAAAATTATTTGAGTCCATCAAATCTTCTCACATTCAGTGTAACGGCGGATTCGAGTCCTGCAAGTTTCTTGACTCAAGCCGACGCTTTACTTCGGAAGAATCTAGTGTTCCAGGTGTCAGTATACTTAAACAACTAAAACGGCTAAAACAGAGTAAAACTTTATAATGATGTGTTGTTGTCTTTGATGTTGGCAGAGACGGGACATATGGAGCAATATACGTCTCATCACGATCCCTTTCTTCCTTTGTCTACTTCTCCTTGTTGTCCAAATGCTCTTTGACACACAATTCAACGACGTTCATGGCCAATGTGGCTGCAAAGAGAAAGCTTGTGACTTAAGGTATTCCACTCCAGAGCAAGCAGCGTTTTGCGCCATTCCTAATCCACCACAATGGACTCCATTACTTCAAATCCCGGCTCCTCAATACCGAGCCGCGACCCCACACCCGGACCATTCTTCCCCTGCAACTTTTCTCTTCACCGGAAAGAATCAGTCACTTGGAAAAAGTATAAACCCTAATTGGAGATGAAATGTTCATATTCTTTGTTTTTTTATGTTACAATGAAATTGTTTGTTTTGACAGTTCTAATTGGAAATATGCATAGCAAATCATCTGAATTTGATGGAAATTTAGCCAATTATGTCTTGGTAAGTGCAATGTCTAATATTTATATGCAGGGCTCATCATCTTTCCCTGCATACACCAATCATATGGACTCGGCTTTCATCTCAGATCTTCCCATTTACAACATCCAACATGAATGCTCACCAAACTCTTCTTTCTCAATCTTAACTCACCAATCACCTCTTGCTTTCCCTAAAGGTATAAACAATACAACTTCCCATTTCACAATATCAAAAACCTTAATTCTATCCAAAAATGCTCTTATAAAAACAGAGGATTTCTTTCTTATGTCTAGAGGTAAAATGTGTCCAAGGCTTAAATATGTGGGTGGATAGTTCTTCTGATGTGAACAGCGAGCTTTTTAAAGGTTATCGAAAAGGAAATCCAAACAAGAAGATCAATGAGTTTGCTGGAGGTCTTTCATCATCATCTCATCTCGCTTCTTTGCAATAGTTGTTATATGTAATTTTCAGAACTTTCCATTTTCTAGCTTTTGATTTTCAGAACACAAATGGGAACAATCTCAATGTTTGTGTTTGGTACAACTCCACCTACAAGAACGATACAGTGGTTCGACGTATGGCTCTGATTCGAGTCCCTCGCTTAGTTAACATGGTGCATATATTTTGTGCTTAACCCTTTACTCAAACATAGATGTTATCATTTAATTACCACACAAATCTTAAGCTCATATTTGTTTTGTTTTTTTTTCTGTAACGATTTCAGGCATCTAATGCATATCTTGAGTTCCTAAAAGGTTCTGAGACAAAGATACTATTTGAGTATGTCAAGGAAATGCCTAAAGCAGAGACTAAACTGAGCCTAGATATCGCCTCTCTAATCGGCCCGCTCTTCTTCACATGGGTCATTCTGTTATTATTCCCTGTAAGTCTTTACATTATCTCAATGAAAACATTTTACATCATCTCGGCTTTGATTGATGTTATTCCTTATGAATCTTATAATAGGTGATCTTAACAACACTGGTCTATGAGAAACAACAGAGGTTAAGAATCATGATGAAAATGCATGGACTCGGTGATGTTCCTTACTGGATAGTTTCATACACTTATTTTCTTCTGGTATCAATTCTATACATGTTTTGCTTCGCGATATTCGGTTCAGCCATTGGTAAGAAGAATAACTCAAACTCTATCCAATATGTTAACTGTGAATCTTTTAATGTTCTTTCTCAATACTTGATGCTTTTACTTTTTTTTTTTCTTTTTCTGGAGGGTTAAACTTCTTTAGGCTTAACGACTATAGTATCCAACTTGTCTTCTTCCTGATATACATAAATCTTCAAATATCACTCGCCTTTTTAGCCTCTGCAATGTTTTCAGATGTTAAAACTGCTACAGGTTTAGTATCTATCCTGGTTATGATTCAAGATTCGTCACATTAAACAAGTTCGTTCAGAACTATTACATTTTTCATTTGAAATTTCAGTTATAGCATACATATATGTCTTTGGAACCGGGCTCCTAGGAATCTTTCTTTTCCAATTCTTCTTGGAAGATCCTCTCTTTCCAAGTAAGTTCTTAAACCCGAATCAGACCATTCGCTAGATTTTGTTATATATTATGATTCATTATGTGATTTTTTTTGTTTCTCTAGGAGGATGGATAATTGCAATGGAGTTATACCCTGGATTTACTTTATACCGCGGGCTATATGAGTTATCACAGTCTGCATTTTCCGGAGATTACCGCGGAATTGATGGAATGAGATGGAGAGATTTTGAGAATAATGGAATGAAACAAGTTACTTGTATCATGCTCATTGAGTGGTTGTTACTTCTTGTTTCAGCATATTACATTGATCAAATCACTTACTCTAGGAAACATCCATTCTTCTTCTTCCTACGACAAAACTCTTCAAAGAAGAAACAACATCACTACTTCTCTAACAACCAAACTTCAAAAGTTGTCGTTGAAATGGAAAAACCAGATGTGTGTCAAGAGGTAAAGATGAGATAAGAAGATCAAGTTCAGTTTAGAACATTGACAAGGCTGAGTAAGATTTTGTATGCATCTATTTTTTTTGGTGCCAGAGGGAGAAAGTAGAGCAGCATCTACTTGAATCAACGGGAAACTGCGCGGTTTTATGCAATAATCTCAAGAAGGTGTACTCAGGTAAGGATGGGAATCCTCAGAAAGTTGCGGTAAGAGGATTATCTCTGGCTTTACATCAAGGAGAATGCTTTGGCATGCTTGGTCCTAATGGAGCAGGCAAAACTTCTTTCATCAACATGGTCCGTTTGAATATTAATCTTTTATGTCTAATAAACTCCAACTGTTAAAGAGTGCAATCTCTCGCATCTTCTAGTCAACCTCTTTGGCATATGTACTAATGTTTCTGTGTAGATGACAGGAATCATCAAACCATCGTCTGGCACAGCATTTGTCCAAGGTCTTGACATACTAACCGATATGGACCGGATATATACAACAATTGGAGTCTGTCCACAACATGAGTAAATATCTCTATATATAATCTATGTTCCTTTCTTTTCCTTTGAGGCTGTCCTGTTTCCTAGTCCATTTCATTTGATTTTTCTGCAGTCTCTTGTGGGAGAAACTGAGTGGAAGGGAACATCTACTGTTTTATGGAAGGCTCAAGAATCTCAAAGGGGTTGTCTTGACACAAGTAACTCGAGATTGGTTTGTGAATGACTTATGTATAAAAGCAAAAACTAATTTGAGTTTTCTCGGGTTTAATTAGGCTGTCGAAGAGTCGCTTCGCAGTGTCAACCTTTTCCATGGAGGGATTGGTGAGAAACAAGTTGGGAAATACAGTGGAGGGATGAAGAGACGGCTCAGCGTTGCCATTTCTCTCATAGGAAACCCCAAAGTAACTTGAAAAACCTCTTTTGGTATCTAAGATCGTCTATGACAAGATTATTTTAAATCTCGTTTTCTGTTATATGTCTTTTGTGGTTTGTCAAGGTTGTTTACATGGATGAGCCAAGCACCGGGCTTGATCCAGCCTCAAGGAAGAGTTTATGGGATGTAGTAAAACGGGCTAAACAAAAAGGGGCGATAATACTCACGAGTGAGTGTTCTAAGCTTCATATCTCCCTTTGGTTTGCCACATAATGTCATCATACAAACAAAAAGAAGACTTCAGGTTTGGTTTTATGTTTCAGCACATTCAATGGAAGAAGCTGAAGTTTTATGTGATCGTCTTGGAATTTTCGTTAATGGTAGTTTGCAATGCATAGGCAATCCAAAGGAGGTATAACTAAAACACATCTTATATATATATACTTAAAAATCGTTATAAACAGAGAGTAGCTGAATTAACGACCTATTTCAAAACCTGAACTTGAGCCAGTCTTTAACTAAAACCTTAATGACAGTTGAAGGGTCGATATGGAGGATCCTATATACTGACTGTGACAACTTCAGAGGAACACGAGCAAGAAGTGGAGCAATTAGTGGATACTATTTCTAAGAACGCAAAGAAGATATATCGAACGGCGGGGACTCAGAAGTTTGAGCTTCAAAAGCAAGAGGTGAAGATCACAGAGGTCTTTCAAGCATTGGAGAAGGCAAAGATGATGTTTCCGGTGGTGGCTTGGGGACTCGCAGACACAACTCTTGAAGATGTCTTTGTGAAGGTTGCTCAAACTTCTTAGCTAATTTAACAACGTTTTCAATGTCTTCTATATCTTCTTGACCAATCTCAATCTTATTTTCATCTTATGTTAAACAACTATTACTCCAATTGATAACTTAACAAAATTACATTATTTACTTACAGTGTTTTGATTTTCTAATTTTTCTTATATTATTTGATTTCCAAATATTTTTGTTCTACACATGTCAAATGTTGTCGACTTTCTGCCTCCTAAAACTTTATAAATAAAAAAAGTCATTTTGTCAAGGTTTGCATGCATGTTAGAGTTTATCACTTATATGTTTACGAAAGAATTACTCAAATGTTATGCAAAAGTTGGTTTATTATTCATATCATATCTGTAAATCTTTTGAAAATTACTAAAATGTTTAGTGCCCTGGGTGTAATTACAATTTACCCCTTGAGTTTTGTTTTTTGATTTCGGTCAGAAAAAAAAAAATACACATCAGCAAA
Organism: Camelina sativa; assembly: GCF_000633955.1. Classification (NCBI taxonomy): domain Eukaryota; kingdom Viridiplantae; phylum Streptophyta; class Magnoliopsida; order Brassicales; family Brassicaceae; genus Camelina; species Camelina sativa. Next base: position 14,822,511 of record NC_025688.1, read on the forward strand.
TTAAAATACACATCAGATATGATTTAACATGTCATTAAGCAGTTTTTTTTCAGATCAACATTTATTTTTTCTTGTTTATATCAAAGAGAGGGAAAGTGAACAGTTTTCACTGTTCACAAACCGCCAATACTAAAAATAAAAAAAAACTCTTCTTCGTCGTCTCTCGTCGCCGGTCACACCTGTCATTGTCCACTCTGTCGCCGTCAATCTCTCGCCGTCATCTCTCGCCGTATTTGCTTGCTCTCTCTCTATTCGTCGTCGCACTCACTCTCTTCGTCGTCGCACTCTCTTTCTTCGTCGTCGCTTTCTCTCTCTTCGTCGTCTTCGTTTAAACGTTCCGGTATGTGTCGAATGTTTAGTTTCGAGTTTTCCGGCTGAATGTGGGTTTTTATCGATGATTTACGGCTGATTGTCACCGTCTCTAATGGCGGCTGGTTTGTTAGATCTATTCGATTCGATGGCTGATTTACTTTTAGGGTTTACGGCTGATTTGTTAGATCTATTCGATTCGATGGCTGATTTGTTTGTTGATGTGGCTGAGTTACGGCTGAGTTTTGTATTGGTGACTGAGTTATTTTGTGCTTTAGATTTGAGTTATGTATTTGTGGCTGAGTTATGTTATGCTTTGTGTATGAGTTTGTTTTATGTTGTGGCTGATTTATTTTATGATTTACTTATGAATTATATTATTTAGCAGATGTCGATGGTGATTATTTCTGAAGAACAAGCAAGGGATTACCCCCCAAGACTATACGCTGAAGGAATCTCTAATCTAGAGTTTAGAGAAATTAATACCAATTTCAGGATGGGAGAATTCTCTACGATTAGAGAATCAATAGGACAGGATGCGTGGGATGAAACGAAGAAAGTACCTATTGGAATAATCTCTAAGCTAGTTGATAGCCAATTCGTCTGGTCTGGTAAGGTTGTACATTTCCTACTATGTAACCAGTTAAGGGTACATAAGAAGGAGCTTTGGTTTGTGGTCAGTGGTCAACCTATCAGGTTTGGGTTGAATGAATTTGCTCATGTCACGGGGTTAAACATAGACCCAATGCCGACAGAACGGTTTGAACTTGAAGAGGAACATAAAGCGTTCTTCAGACTTTTGCAAGTGCCTGGTGGGGAAGGTCCATCATTAAATGAACTCAGGGAAGCATTAAAAGTGTGTTGGGGATGGAAAATCCCTAATCATCGTAAATGGTTGGGGCTGTTGCTTCTTCAACACATTGGACTTTATAGTTTGCATCATAACTCTAGAATTCCATATGAAAGTGCCAAAAGAGTTTTTGATGATGAAGCAATGAAGACTTATCCATGGGGTCGGTCAGCATTTGAAGCCCTTGTTGATAGTATAAAGATATTGAGGCCTACGGGGAAATCGTACACCCTTAGTGGGTTTACACCCGTGTTACAGGCTTGGGCGTATGAGTCCATCAAATGCTTTGGAGATCGGTTTGGGAATGCATCAGCTGAAGATGATGCCATACTGTTACTTCGATGACGTGGAAACCGTACACGTTCAACGATGGAAACGGTTATTGCTGAAGAGATCAAAGCGCTTGGTGAGGTAATGTTTTGATTGTGTTATGATAGACTGATAGTTACTGGCTGATTATTGTTTAAATGATGGCTGATATATGGTTTAGCAGTGGTTGAGTGATTAGCGGCTGTTATGACTGAGTTATTATTTAGTATAGTAAGTGCTGAGTTATGGCTGAGTTATTGTTCTTTTATGGCTGAGTTATGGTTTAATGATGGCTGATTTATGGTATTATATGGCTGAGTTATGGTTTAGTTATGGATGAGTTATGGTTTTGTTATGGCTGAGTTATTGTTCTTTGAATGCTGATTTATGGTCTTAGATGGCTGAGTTAATTGTTTAGTGATGGCTGAGTTAAAACTTACTGATGGGTTTTATAATCTCTTATGTTACAGCTGCGTGTCTGTAAAATGGTTATGAAGGAAAATGGCTACGATCTATTTCATACGTGGTCAGATCAAGAAGACGACCCAACAATTAATCGCCTGATCGAAGACATACATATGGATAAGTTTGTTAAAGGGTTTTGGGATGTGAAGGAGATTGAGAAGAAGAAAAAGAAAAAGAAAGCTAAAGCGGCTGTTGAGTCTGAATCTCCTCCCGCAAAGAAGCGGAAAGTCCATAACCAAGTGACCACCATTCAGGGTGGTGAATCTGGTGAAGGAGCAGGAGCTGCACAAGAGAAGAAGAAGAAAGGAAAAAAGGTAAGTGCTATGGTGTATAGTGAGTTTATATTATATGTAACCTTTCGTTAGCCTGTTTACGACAGTTTGTGTATTTGTTTCAGTTGGCTAGTGAGGAGGAAGATGCGGGGGAAGATGTGTCGGTTATAACTCTCGTTGACTTGGTGTGCAGGTTAAACTTAAGGTTTGACACCCTTGATACAAACATTGCAAATATGCTTCTAGATCTGGAGAAGAAGATTGGAGATAGAATAGAACAGAGGATGAAGGAAAGGATTGATACCAGGTTTAGACCTTTTGAGCGTGATCTCAAACAGATGAAAGATCACGTGCTTTCCATGAGTGTTAGAGAAAATGGCCAAAACACGGCATCTGCGTTTACGGATGTATCGATAAAGAACCTGATATCACCGGACCTTCAGGCAAAACTACCGGNCTGAGTTATGGCTGAGTTATTGTTCTTTTATGGCTGAGTTATGGTTTAATGATGGCTGATTTATGGTATTATATGGCTGAGTTATGGTTTAGTTATGGATGAGTTATGGTTTTGTTATGGCTGAGTTATTGTTCTTTGAATGCTGATTTATGGTCTTAGATGGCTGAGTTAATTGTTTAGTGATGGCTGAGTTAAAACTTACTGATGGGTTTTATAATCTCTTATGTTACAGCTGCGTGTCTGTAAAATGGTTATGAAGGAAAATGGCTACGATCTATTTCATACGTGGTCAGATCAAGAAGACGACCCAACAATTAATCGCCTGATCGAAGACATACATATGGATAAGTTTGTTAAAGGGTTTTGGGATGTGAAGGAGATTGAGAAGAAGAAAAAGAAAAAGAAAGCTAAAGCGGCTGTTGAGTCTGAATCTCCTCCCGCAAAGAAGCGGAAAGTCCATAACCAAGTGACCACCATTCAGGGTGGTGAATCTGGTGAAGGAGCAGGAGCTGCACAAGAGAAGAAGAAGAAAGGAAAAAAGGTAAGTGCTATGGTGTATAGTGAGTTTATATTATATGTAACCTTTCGTTAGCCTGTTTACGACAGTTTGTGTATTTGTTTCAGTTGGCTAGTGAGGAGGAAGATGCGGGGGAAGATGTGTCGGTTATAACTCTCGTTGACTTGGTGTGCAGGTTAAACTTAAGGTTTGACACCCTTGATACAAACATTGCAAATATGCTTCTAGATCTGGAGAAGAAGATTGGAGATAGAATAGAACAGAGGATGAAGGAAAGGATTGATACCAGGTTTAGACCTTTTGAGCGTGATCTCAAACAGATGAAAGATCACGTGCTTTCCATGAGTGTTAGAGAAAATGGCCAAAACACGGCATCTGCGTTTACGGATGTATCGATAAAGAACCTGATATCACCGGACCTTCAGGCAAAACTACCGGGAACAACAGGTCCACCAGTCATTCCAGGAAAAAAGCAAGAAAACTACTCTGTCAACAGTCCTCCGGTAATGTCTAATTTATCTTAATTTTATGGCTGATTTTCCAGGATGTTTAGGTTGAGTTATCATTATCGTTAATTGTCTTCGCTATGTTATACATGAAAAGAATTCTGTTGATGGCAGTGGTTTGGATTGGATCAGTAAGAATCTGATGGATAAGTTTGATAATCCTATTGATTTTCTTCAGAAGTCTCCAGCTGCTAAGAAGTCTCCAGCTACTAAGAAACCGCCGACCTCAATCTCACTCTCGCCGAACTCACAACCACTAGACAAGAAGTTTTGACCATCAGATGGTCGAACTCACAAAAGTTTTGAGTTGACACCGCCGACCTCAATCTCACTCTCGCCGAACTCAATCTCGCCGACCTTGACTTCATTCACGGAGCTGCTCGCGCCAACCCCAACCTTACTCTCGCCAACCTCAATCTCGCCAACCTCAATGTCACTCTCCCCAACCTCAATCTCCGCCCGCCGATCTGGCTCAATTTCTCTAACTCTTAGTTACCAACTATGTGCAACAACTTCATCCTCAATCATTACAGATCCATTATCAAGCACTACGCTCTGTAAGAATGTGCTCAAGACACATAACATATAGACAAGCTCTGCGCTCCACAACAACACACTCAACGCATACAACATCAGAACGAGTTCCGAGCTCAACAGAAACTATCGCTTTAACCATCACCGCACGAAGGAAGATCTTCCTAAGGCAGTCTGGAACGCCCAACGCCGAGCATGCATATGTTAAGACTCGAAGTACGCCCGCCGATCGCAGAAATACCTCACTCGTCGGACTGAGGAGGGGACTATTGTTGGATATGGGCTTCGTCCTAATATGCCGCTCACATATAAATAGCTCAAGACCTTTATTGGGAACCTCATCTTGACCCCCGGACAATACCCTGAGAGCAATAATTTGCATCGAAAACTGTTATTGTCTTTTGTGTAATTCATTTCCGCTTTCGAGCTCGTTATTATTGGCTTGTTAGTTCTCCTGTGAACTGACGAGCTCAATCTTGACTCGTGTTAATAACGACCTCACGTTTTTATCGTTAATAAAAGAACCAGCTTCACTCTTTCCCCAAAAACCTTTATTTACTTAGTATTGTGCAATCTCCAGTACAAACAACTAGGCTCCATGATTATCATTTATACCCGAAGATTATAATTTTTACATGTTCAACGTCAAAATTTGATTGTTCATGTTTTATAATATTGGTCATGCATAGGTTTGGTCATTTATATATATGTACATTGTTGGCAGATGACACAATAAGATGCAGGGTTGTGAATTTCTACGAGGTTTTTTATAACCTGTTTGTTTGTGGATGATTTAATGGAAACCAATTTTTTTCATGCATTGGAGAGGGTAAAGATGATGTTAATTCCGGTGGTGGCTTGGGAACTTGCAGACAACTTTTGAAGATGTCTTTGTAAAGGTTGCCCAAACTTCTTAACTAACAACGTTTTCAATGTCTTCTCTTGATCAATCTCAATCTTTTCTACGTCTTATGTCAAGTTCAAAGTCATAAATTATATTTCATAGTCTCTAGGGCCTCTAGCCACTTATATGCTCTTAATACGAAGGAGGCATGCATATACACAACCGGACTAAGAAAATTTGTCAACTAGTTTTATTATGATTATGATTAAGAGAAAACAACTCTTTTTTAATCAAATTATTAAATTCATCTTGTCGTTTTTTTGGTATTTGACGTGACACTTCCAAGATTCTCAATTAATTTATATTACTCACCTGCGTTTTTGCTGTCTAAATGATTTCGTTATTAAAAATTACAGTAATACGACAAAATTTCATCACTTCAAAGATATGGCATATAAAAATAGTATATACGTATATATGTATATATATAGTGACTAATCCATAAATCAAGAAATGCATTATAAATTTTAAACAAAATTTGTGACTGATGCAATAATTTTATTTTAATATATGTGAATGTGGAATAGTTTACCAAATTTATTATCACTAGTTCGATTAGACAATTTTTGAGTTGATTGATTATCACTTTCTAAGATTTTCAACTCAAAAGTTGCCTGATAATAAATTTGTTAAACTATTCCACACTCACAATAGTTCTAAACTTCTAACAACAATATTTTATACCAAACTATTATTACTAAATTTGTTATTTCTAACAACAATAGTTCTTTTTCGAAAGAAAAAAAAAAACAAGAATAGTTATATCTTACGCATCAGCATCATTTATTTTCGTAAATAGTTAATACGAACTTCTAAAAAGGGGAACTCATCATGATCATGATAGTCTTCATTTTAGACGTAATATATTCCACGAATAATAACGAGTCTCTTCATCTTATCCCATTGTTATCGCTTTCTTAACTCTCATTTGTCCCTATTCCTATGCTTGGTCTATTCTTCCTTTATCGATCAAAATAAAATTTACTCTGTCAAATCTTTTTTTTTTTCTTTATGAAAAATAAGGAGACAAACGTTGAGAAAACCTATACGATTGCAGGAGTTAAGTTCAAAAACTTTTGGTATAAAATATACAAAACAAAACCTTCATCAACGATTTAGGGGCATAAGAGCATCTCTAATTGTTTTATATTTTTTCCTTTATAATAAAGATCTTTTATAATAAAGGTGAATTTTACTCCAATCCACCTCTATTTTTACCTTTAAAATAGAGATTACTATTTTTTTTTACAAAGAGTTCTTCTATTTTAGAGATGAGAATAGAGGTGGGTTGGAGTAAAACTCACCTCTATTATAAAGATCTCTATTATAGAGAAAAAAATATGAAAAATCATTAGAGATGGTCTAAGCATAAGCTGCATAACTCTCTTGTGAGTTATGTCTAAATGGTAATTTATAATTAAGTAAGTGGTTAAAATTTTCAAGAATGGTTTGGAAATTAAAACTTACTCTGGTCGCCAAAAACTACAAATTCATTTAGGATATACTTTTCAAACCAGAGAATTAGTACAAATCAAAATTCTAGAAATTTACCATTCATGCAAGTGGTCCGTGGTAGGCATTTATGAATACCGGACTTTGTTCGTGCCCACAACGAGCACGCACACGTACCAAAACTCAATAAAGAAACGTAAAAACGAAAGAAAAATTCAAAAAGAGAGAAAATTTGTATATACTAAAATAGAATAAATTTATTCGTGATAAAATAAAGAAATAAATAGAAGTATTCAAAGTCTATACAGTGAGACGAGCACGCACACATACATCTTAAAATTATTTTTCTACAAAATAATATAGAACAATTAAAAACACTAAAAATGGTTTAAATTTTTGTATATTTGTAAGAAACAAATATAAATATTATGGAACAATTGTTTTTTAAATGTCTAAATATAAAATAATTCAAGACTAATTTTTTTTTTTTGTCAACTAAAATATCTTCTAAACAAATCTAAATTACAAAGAAGATTAAAAAAAAAAATCAAAGTTTTGGGATAATAGTCTCATCTCTCTCATCCACACTAATATAAATAGGATACACACACATTACAAAAAGAAAAATCCAAAATTATCTCTCTTTCTTTTTTCCATTTCTCTCTCTCTCTCTCTCTCTCATCACTCAATAGTAGATCTTGATTGATCTGAAAAAATGGTGAAGAAGACATCGTCGTCATTACACGTTCCGAGTGTATCTGTTTTGATGGTGTTGTTATGTTGTTGTGTTGATTACAGTCTCTGTGAAAAGAAGATCAAAACCTATAAGCTCACCAGAGGAAACTTTAGTGTTACCTTCACTAACTATGGTGCTGTCATGACCTCTCTTCTCCTCCCTGACAGACATGGTCACTCTCTCTCTCTCTCTCTTTCTTCCTCTCTCCCTCTCTGTCTCTTCTGATTTTTTTCTCTGTTTTAAATCTGATACTTCTTATGATGATTCACAGGAAAGCAAGATGATGTTGTTCTTGGATTTGATAGTCTTGATAGTTACAAGGTAATTACTTTTTCCTGATCTTTTAGTTGTTATCGCAGTTTTAGTTGTTATCACATTTTTGGTCAAAACTTTGGGTTTTAGATAGAACCTAAATGTTCGGCTCAAAAAGCATTGTCACGTTATTCGATATCCTCCACTTATACAATTAATCCAAAACCAATGACTCGCAACCCACGTTGATATTTAGGCGTTACTGTTAGAAATAACAAATTTAGTAATAATAATTTCCTCGGTTTTGGATATTTTACTGTACAGAATGATACAACTTATTTTGGAGCAATAGTGGGAAGAGTGGCTAATAGAATAGGAGGTGCTCAGTTCAAGTTAAATGGTCAATTGTACAAAACCAGTCCCAACGACGGCTATAACACTCTCCATGGTATTTATTACTTTTATCTTAATTTGATCTCACTCACTACTCCTTTGTTGGAAATTTCATTTATATTTAAAAAATGCTATCACTAATCAACTTTTTACAAAAATCAGGTGGTACAAAGGGATTCAGTGATGTGATTTGGTCAGTCCAAAGCTACGTTCCCACTAGCCACATTACTTTCAAATACGACAGCTTCGACGGTGAAGAAGGTAAAAAAAAAACCAAAAACTAACATCATTGTCATCCTTATTCTAAAATCTAACCCATAAAATTACTCTCTCCAATTTACCAACTAACCCATATAACGAATTGAAATGTAATTTTAATTTTTGGTTATTTTTTAAAGGTTTCCCCGGAAACGTGACGGTGAAAGTGACGTACATGATCGGTAAAAACATACTCGGAGTTAAAATGGAAGCAAAACCACTAAACAAACCAACACCAATCAACTTAGCCCTCCACACATACTGGAACCTCCGTAGCCACAACTCCGGCGACATCCTCTCCCACAAAATCCAACTCCTCGCCGATAAAATCACTCCCGTCGACGACACACTCATCCCAACCGGCGAAATCACCTCCATAGCCGGAACACCTTACGATTTCCTCGAGCCACGCGAGATCGGGAGCCGGATCCACGAGCTACCCGGCGGTTACGACATCAACTACATCATCGACGGACCGATCGGGAAACATCTGAGGAAAACGGCGGTTGTGACGGAGGATGTCACAGGGAGGAAGATGGAGCTGTGGACGAACCAGCCTGGCGTACAGTTCTACACGAGTAACATGTTGAAACGCGTCGTCGGAAAAGGTAAAGCGGTTTATGGGAAATACGGAGGTTTGTGTTTGGAGACTCAAGGCTTCCCAGATTCCGTCAATCACAAGAATTTTCCGACGCAGATTGTGAACCCCGGCGAGACTTATTTGCATGTTATGCTTTTCAGATTCACCGCTCATTAATCGGGTCGGGTCAGATCGATTTGGGTCGGGTTTTTAGGGTTCTAATTTTCACGATTAATAATAATAAATTTGGGGCTCGATTTTATTATGCTTCTTTAATCTCTTGTAGATGAAATAATTCGACAAGTTCGTGGTAATGAAATAATTCGACTTTTGCAGCCAATTATTTCATTTTTTTTTTCTTAAATGATTCAATTCCCAAATTGTTAAATTAAAAGATTATTTTTCACAAGAAAGTACCAAATTTTTTAGGAGTGAGTTCAGACAGAAACATAAAACGGTTTCAGGTTCTTTTTTTAAAATGGACTAAGGAGCAGAGTTGGAGGTGGGAGGTTTCTTGAACTCGATCTTGTCCACTTTAACCTCTCCATCGATTAGCTCATAGACGTAAACCACAGCTCGGAAACCATCGATGTCCATAAGGACAAAGCTTGGGTTAACGTCTTGGTTTATGCTGCTGTAAGCTCCGGTTGCAGATCCCGGGTTGATCACCACTCCTCCTTCGTGTTTGTAGGCTGTGAACTGGTGGGTATGACCTGTTACAAGTATGTCAACGCCGAGCTGTCTCTGAAGCATGGCGAGTGAGTCTAGATCACCCCATGGGATCACCTGTACGTACAGCAAAATAGAGAAGCTCTTTTCATACCACTGCAAATAAGGTTTAAAGTTCAACAAACCCATTGCTTCCTAAAAAACATGGAAGAACCAGAGAACCAAATTCTATGATGACAAGACGTTGGTAAATAGAAAAACGAACCTAAACGAGGCATCTCTTTCACAGTTTAACTTAAGTCTACAACATTGACATGATAAATCAACAGTGCTTAAACTGACTTTCCCATTTACTACTATCTAAAAACACATTCTTTATCATGAATTGAATAGGTAAGTGTAGATTAGAGGCATCTAGACAAAAGCAATGTATCACTGTTTGTCCATATGACAATGTAAAGACTAGAGAGAAAAACTATTTGATGTGACAGTCAGAGCCTGATTACATTATCATGCATGTAGCAATAGGCGAGCAAAAACTGAAACTCACTGGATAAGGACACAAACCAACAAAGCAATGAAGTAAAGGCAAGCAAAATTAAGTTTTAAAATCGATATTTTAATAAACAGATGGTGTATAATACAACTACGGATTATTCATATGCTGCGAAAATGCTAATATGTCTAACTCGTAATGCTCACAATGAAATGGGGAAGAGAAGAAAAACTGAACCTGGTGGCCATGGCACAGACCCAGCTTGAATTGCCCGATAGTCAAGGTTTTGTTCTCAGGGTATCGTGCATCTTCGTCAAACTCCCCTCGAACTATATGCAAATCAGGACAGATAGTCTTCAAGTAGTCATGGATTTCCTAAAACGGTCATAATATGTTAAGCCTCCTACCACAAACATGACCAAGAAAAGACTTCACAGCATACGAACAAATCAGGTCTGCAACTTCTCTAAGATGGGTTATCAACTAAACGCCTCACAAACTTCTTAACACATCTTCCAACTAAACGAACATAACTGGATTATCATAAACGACTAATCGATGCTGAGCTAATCAATTCACAATTCCATTGAACAAGCAAATCTAAAACTAACACTGATCCAACCAAAACTGTAAGCCTCAAACTACCATGTATGAATTAAAATCTCACACTACCTAGTAAGAATGTAGTTCGAAACAATACACAAACAAGATAGACTTGTAGGATTCAGAGCGGAAATAGACTCTAATCAAAATTTATAAGATCAAAATTAAACATGATAGAGATGTAAAGATTAAAAATTTGAGAAAACCCTACTTTGATGCAGAGATTGCCAGTGCAGATGATGTGTTGAATCTTCCCAGGGACAAGCATTGATTTGAACTTAGGAGGTAGATCAGCTGCTCTATGGGGTACATGGAGATCCCCCAATGCCAATACCAGCACCATTTCTAACTTCCACTAGAAATTATAAACCTTCAAACAAGTTTGCAGAAAAACAAAAATCAATATTTGTCACTTTTAACACTAACGCGTAAAGAATCTGGGTAGAGAAGCAGATCAAATACCAAAAGTCAATGAGATCAAACGATATAAAAAAAAAAAAAAAAAAGGTGGAATTTATCATGATTTTCAACAAACTGATTTTCAACAGTGCTTACAATATAATTACTAAACCAACGTTTCAGTTGACTACAACTGTTAATTCTTTTATTCCACTAAAATCGAACCTAAATTAGATTTAGTGCAAAGGAAAGCAAAGCCAAGCCAACAAAAAAAGGTATGGTTTTGACACAATTAAGACAAAACCCAGATGTGGTTTAACACATATACTTCACCACTAGCTGCGTTGAAGAGACTTAAAGGCTTGATGATTGATTCTTACCACAGAAGAAATACAAAGGTAGATGATTTGTCCCCCCCAAAGGCCCAAAGTTATAAGCGGCAACTAAAGAAGATCGAGCTTTTACCAGATCAGGGGCTCAAATATATATCGAATAAGATTCGTGATTGAAGACAATTTTTGTGTTATGTTCGTCAGGGGGATCTCAGCGATCGCCCATGGAAAAGAAGATCCTTTATTTCTTCTTTTCTCTCTGATGATCGCTCCTTATTAGAGTTTAGACTGCGTTTTTATTTTTTGTTTTTTTTTTCTCAGCAAAAGAAACATAAACTACACGACGCCGTATGATACCCGGTTTTATCACATCCGTAGGCGAATTTGTAGAACCAAACCAAACCCACATTTAAACCGGACATGGAAAGTGTTTAGAACAAATCCCAGTAAGTTAAAAGTTTTGTATAATGATCATGGTGGTTGATTCGGACATAAAATTTGACACCACCATGGAATTATACATGATCATATGAAAATAACAACAATTTATAAGGAAGAAAAGTTATACCAATAAAACGAGAAGTTGAAGGGCGGATGATGTTATTATGAAGTAACCTACAGTAGTTGTTTTGTTTGGTGAGAAATTAGTAACCTAGCTGTTTAATATATAGAGATGGAATATTTATAATCCTTTACTTTCTGGGATTATAGTAATTTATAACATTTCTATAAAAGGTAAATTATTAAAAACAGGTAATAATAATATTTGTTCTTTTAGTTTTTGTAATTTACTAGGTTGGACCGCGCTACGCCGCGGCATTGAATTTTTATTTATTTTTATTATATTGTTTTTTCTATTTTTTTGGATTTCACAATTTAATATATGTTATTTAAAATCAAGTTTCATAATTTTTTGATAATTTCAATGGTAATTTTTATTATCATATGATACTTGAATTTTTGATTTCATAAAATCAGTTTTGGATATATTTTAAAATTTAATTTCAAACACTTAGTTCTTGATTTGTTTCTCACTCACAAACCTTTTAGAATATTAACATAGATTACTGTTTGCTACATTGTAAATGTTTTTGATGGATCTTAGTCTTTTAAGCTTAGCACTTCAACCTTTGTCTCATCTCACATAATTTATCTCTTACAGTATATTATACTTGTTCTTGTCTTTTAGTCTATTTATTTTTTCTGTTAATATTAATTGTAGACTTAAATAAACAATTACACAAAATTATTCAAAAATTGTAGACTTAAATAAAGAATTACAATTATTTAAAAAAATTAATAAACATACTCATTTACATATATGGGCCTAAACTAAAATAGTAGCCCAATGGCTTTTCACCTTCATTGACCAAGTTACGTTTATTCTCCTTTGGGTCTTCGTGTTCGTCTTCTTCTTCCTCTACGACCACACCACCAATTCATCTGGTCATGCTTCCTCTTTGTTCTTCATCATCATAGCATCTTTCACTTCTAGTTTTCCTTTATCTTTTGCAATGAATCAACTTCCAACACTCCCTCTTGATTCATTTGCTTAATCCCCGAAATCCAATTCAGGAATTTGATCCCAAGGCTTCTTCTTCTCCTTTGTGATTCACCTCTTCAACGTATGAATATGTTTCATGACATTGTCACAGCTTAGTGGTGAGTAATTTTGCTCCCTCATGAATCGATTCTCCTTAAACTGTTCTTTTTTTTTTTGTTTGTGAACTGTCTCTCTCACGTTTTCTTCTTTAGTTGTCTGTGCAACCTCGTTCTGGTCCCTCTGTGGTGAACTTGAAACGAATATATTTCCATCTCTTGTTAGTTTCATATCATAATATCAAAATAATCCACATAAGAAAACTATGGAAGTATACAACAGAAACAGAGTAAACTACCAACCTTGCAATAGTTTCCTTCTTCAACAAAGTTAGTTACTTTTTATTAGATGATAATACAGGGCAATTTTCTACACAAACCTCTGAGTATACACTAAAGAAACAATCAGCGGAGAGAAAGGGAGGGATCATATTGCATCAAAACTAAATGTCACAAGACATAGACACAAAGAGAGGGAGGGAGAGAGATCGGCCAACCTGGAATTCAACAAACTGATATTTAACAAAACTTAATTTTCCAGCCCCCACATCTCCAAGTAATACCTGAAGCACTTAAACCAAGTTAATCACCTAAACAAAAACAAAAAATAACAAAACAGACTTGTCTTCCGCTATAGGTGTTAACAAAGAGATCTTAAGTATCCACAGTTAAATACCATAATCATTCCACGAGAGTGTTTTAATATCCAGATAGTTCATATTGCTTCAGATAATCAAATCATTATAAAAGTATCAAAACCACCTCTTTATTGTTTTCTTATCCAGAGCACAAGTTTACATCTTTGACACATAACAATCATAACACTAACAAATTTGTTTGGATATTACAATTTTCTGGATTTAGAACATACCTCAAGCTGATTGTCAAAGATTAAGGACAAGGACACCTTGAAACTTTTCAAATGCTTGAGTTTCAGTTTTCGATCAGACAAATCAACTCGGTCCAGTGAATGCTATGAAGCTTGATGCAATGTATTCACAACCTCCGCAGCTTCTTATTGTTTTATAATAAGATATGTGATAAGATATATGGTTTAAAGCTAAAGAATCAAATCAAAACTAAACAATATGTGACCCATCTCTAAGCTTATCACTGTGACGGGATCGCATTTCGCATGATGGAGACATCGAGATTTGAGGGAAACATTAAGATACGACCTATTGCTAATATTGTGAGTCACCAAATATTGTGCTTAGCTCTATTAATTGTTTTAATTTGATTGGATATTCATTTTAACTTATGTGTTAGTCTCTCCTTCAATATAAAAGCTGAGGTGTCATGCTCTAGTGAGAAACATCAAAGTTTTATTGTATTGATTGTATAGTTTTCTCTTAAAATAATTTGTTATTATATTTTTAAAGATTAGTAATTAATTATATAATTTTCTTATAGAAATATATATTTTAAAAATGAATATTAGAAAAATCCTATCAGATTAAATTTATCAGTTTTAAAAGAAGAGTAATAATAATACTTTTCCCCTTAGGGGTTAGTAAGTAATTGTATAGTTTCCTTCTTACAATATATATGTCTTTTTCACAAAAGAAAAATTATATGTTTTTCTTTCAGAATTAGTGATTAGTTGTATAATTTCCTTAGGGTTATCATACAATTCTTTTTAAGATTCGTAAATATATTTTTTTAAGTGTTTAACTCTTCTATGAATATACTATTACATAGAATGATAGAATTATGTTTAGGATTAGTAATTAACTGTGCAATTATCCTTCATTTCTTTAGAAGACATTAAGTTTTCTTTCATAGTATTTAATTTCCAACTGAAAAATAACCTACATGCAGTAGTAAACAGTTGCATACATTGTAGATCACTTTTCTCAAATCGTTCTAACGATAAAGTTGGGGAACAAAGAACACAAACAGTGATCTAATATGGGGGATTGACATGGTTACCACAATTTGTCTAGAAAAATCAGTCTTAAAATCGACTACAGAAGCAGAGTCGACAAGGCGCTGATATGCTAAGCCTCTAAAATGAACAGAGAGTGATGAAGTCTCCGTAAAGCGACCTTCCAATCATCCAGAGGCGGACCAGCTTCCTCATCTTTATACATATCAAATGAGATATCCGTATAAACACCAGATCCATTCCACGAATTTGTGACTCTAAACATAAATTATAGGAACTCTTTTTTGGTATAAACAATAATGTCTAAAGATTCAGTTGACAATTTCTATCCCCTATATAATAAAATGGAAGTACAAGACATTTTTTTATAGACTATATAATAGATATATTTATGATTTTTTGGTTATAAACTTGTGACATAGGTATATATCATAATATACGGATTAGTCTGATTTTTGGTAAGTAAGGATAGTATGGATTTAGTTAATTATAGTAACATATAAATCAATTATAGGTAACATTTAAAAGATAAGAAAATCTCTCAACCTCATTAAAACATAAATATGTGATTCTTCTTTCACATTTATTATATTTTATATTTTAATTATTTTAATTTTTTTATCTAATATATTTAGTTAATAAAATTTATGATTTTTTCTGTATATGATGTAATTTGAATTTTTTTAAACAGACATATATTGCTCAACTGATGAATAAAAAAAATATACAAAATGCCCTACATCACCTAAGAAAATTAGGCAAAGATTCAAAATCATATTAATAAAAAAGAGACCAAAATGATTCTGAATATGAATGAGCAGAAACCTTGATTTATCAGGCATTGAAACTAAAAATTTTATGCATTTTATTATGGTTCTTTAATTTAAAGAATTTCAACTTTTAATAACTTTAAAAATTCAAATCTATAACTTTTTAAAAATTTTAAAGATTATTAATATTTCAATTATTAAAACATTTATCTTTTTATAAAATGTTTAAGATATGAATAATATTTAAACTTTATAAGAAGTTCAAATATTATAATTATTTCAATTTCTAAAATAATAAAATTTATTCAAACATTTTAAATTTTAATAATATATACGAATTAAAATATCACATGACGGGTTATATGGCAGGACATGTTTGAGTTGATATTAATAGAAAATTAAAATATCATTAATTCAATGCTATACGGATAAAATATCATCTCATTATTTTGTGAACTTTTTATTAAAACATTTAATTTTTATAACTGTTTATGATTATTAAAAAAATATATTGTATTTTAAACTGCAGTGTACCGCAAGTCAAAATCTAGATCTATTAAAATACATCTTACAAAATAGATGTTATTTTCATAAGTTATATTCAACATATGATTTCATGGCATAGTGTTTGAACAAAAAAAAATTAAAACAAATAAAACAATCATATATATAACACTTTAAATAAAAATTACAAAATAAATAAAATAAATGTTAATCCGTACTCTAACACGGGTCCAATTCTAGTTATTATTATTATTTTTGCTACAAACTTGTTTTTAATTCTGCACGTGATTTTAAAAAAACATTATGTACACCACTTGCCTTAGATTCATTCTGTCAAAGACTTGCCATATTTGGCCTACAAAATAGCTATAATTAAGCCTATAAGGTTTTATTGTAACTTGCTTCTTATTTCGTTATATTAAAAATAAAGAGAAAACTCGATTTGTGGTGGCCATGATCGATCTTTCTAATTGTTAGATATGTTGTGTCAAATATACTAGCTCACACCAAAAACACTAATACAAAATTATCAGGAAAGTTTCAAGTTATAGATAATATTTTCCCACTATCGGCAAGAAAAAAAAAAAAAATATATATATATATATATATACAATTTCCCCCTAGCCCTAGGTTGTCAACATGAAACAAGACGATCAAAATATGGCATGAAACATGAAACAGATGAAACATTTCATTTGTAGCATATTTCTTTGGCCGTAATTTTACAGCAACATGCTATATTTTATTATAAGATTCTATTATGTAAGAAGTATTTTTTTTTTTAAAAAGTTGTATCTTCATTTTATATCATTTTCTTACTAAAATAGATTTTTGAGGTTTGAAGTTGTCTAACACCATTTCGGTGTTTGAGGTTTGAAGTTCACAATCCGCATAGAATCAAGGTCAATCTCTTACGTTACATATTGTAAATCCAAAATCTGGAACACTCAAAAGAATGGCAATCTGTCCAACATATATATCTTCGAAGAGTATGTCTTGTTGGCAATGGCAGCTATTTTGTCGGTCAAGTCTCTTGATTTGAACATGTTATTATTAACATATAGATGTGCCTTGTTTATTGCTCAAACTGATATGAGAGAGACAAATTATAATCAATCGTTATAGGCACAAAACCCAAGGCGCCGCTCCTTCAACGAAATGGTTTGTTTCTTCTGGCGATGCTTCTCCGTTAATCTCCTCTCCTAACTCGTGTTTGCTAAGGTATGTTCTCTCTTTGGTGGATCTCCTTTACCGTTTTCCGGCGAGGTTTTTCACAGGAGATAATTTCCTTGATTCTGTAGACTTCGAGCCATTCTCGTCACTTACGGATGTCTTCGGTCGCCTTCCTCGTCCTGAGGCCCCCTCGTGCACCACCGCTGACGCCACCGGAACCACCAGACCCACCGGACCCTCAGATCTATTTTTCCTTTGGTGAATCTCTTGTCCAGCCGCTGAATCTCACTTCCTTCAGAGCAAGTGACTCGCTCAACATCCTTCTCTCCTCCGCCATACCTAGCTTCTGCCGCCGGCGAAGCCCCTTCTCCTTCCTAACTAAAGAAGTTATGGTTTCAGCAAGGACTTCCTAACTAAAGAAGTTTGCTTTACTGGATGCTCTTGGTTTATTGCTTCTTTGGCTGAACTTCATCTTATCTTCCCGAAACTCCCCCTTGTTTGGATGCTCGTGACTCGTCGGTATTGCAAGGTTCCTCCTCCTGGCTGATGGTCCCCTCTACCTATGTCGTAGAGTTTGTAACCCTTAAGGTTATTATGGATGCGATCTATCAAGAAACTGTTGAGATTGTACTTGTTTGTTGGTCTCTTATGTTCTCTTCTTATGATTTGTATCTTGTCTATCCCTTGTTTTACTATCTTTTGATGGTGTTTTCTGGCATTTGTTGCCTTCATTTCCTTTGCTTTGGATGTACTTTCTCCTCTATTAGAGGTTGAGACTCTTTAATTTTAATGATAATGAAATGTTTGCCCAAAAAAAAAAAAAAAATCAATCGTTATATACCGTGTGGTCCGTGGAAAGGAGGTCCAAGATGGTCTCCACGTCCAAATCTCTATTTAATTTCTTTGCTTTGTGAATCGTGATTGCTTTCTTCTTCGGGTATTGGTTTCTCTATTCCCCCTTGTGTTTAAATGATTTCTCTCAGAGACGACGACAAACTAAAGCTTATACATCATTTTTTTTTCATTAATATTATAGTCAACACAATGGAACCATGAGAAGAAAAAAATCTCTAATTCAATACCTTTTCTTATCTAACGGGGTAGAGAACTTGTAAACACGCCTTGAACTGTCCATCACCTGATCATGATGCTGCGCATGAATCAATTCAATTTGTTTATATTCGTCAACGACAATTTACTTATATCTTACAATCATTCTGACTTACTAAACACAAATTGCACATAATCTATAGAGTTTTATATTTCCTCCCCCTCCGTAATCCTTATTTTGTTTTGTCCACTACAAGATTTATTCAATGGTCTACAATTTTATTGTGGAAACTAAAAACTGTCAATGTCATCTAGAAATGTAACGACACAGATGGTCATTATCCAATTTTCAAATTTGTTTAATCAAGCCACACAAAAAAAAAAAATACTGTTTAGATAGAATAGTTATGACATCAGTTATTGAAATTATTATCGAAAATCATAAAATAATTTTGATTTTGTAGATAATTAGTAGTAGTATTGTATAAAAGAAATCCGAATATCCTACAATTATTTTTGTACGACAAAAAATCCAATCATTATCAATTTATCGTAATCATTAAATTATGTTTTATTAGTAAGATAAAAAAAAACGAGTAATTAAGAGTCTGGTTAGTAGTATCAACGAGAGAATCTTTTGGACTCGATCAAAAACCTCAGAACGTTGAAGTCAAAAATCTCTTACATAACTTCTCAGATTTCGTTTAGTTTCGTTGTTTCTTTCGCTTCTTCAAGTTCTGTCTCTATCCCCAAAATGGGCGAGACCGGTAGACACAAATGGTTCTCTTTTCACCACCACCGTTCAGCCTCCGCCACGTCTATGCCTCAGCAAACCAACAACCCCGGCGAAACCCCAACGGAGTTCCTCTGTCCCATCACCGGGTTTTTAATGTCGGATCCCGTAGTCGTCGCTTCGGGTCAAACCTTCGAGCGTGTCTCCGTCCAAGTTTGCCGTAACCTCGGGTTTGCTCCGAAGCTTCACGACGGTACTCAACCCGATTTATCAACCGTAATCCCAAACCTCGCCATGAGATCAACGATTCTCAGCTACTGCGATAGAAACAAAATGGACCACCCTCGTCCTCCTGATTACGCTTACGTCGAAGGTGTTGTTCGTACCCGTATGGATACCGTTTCGGGTTCGGGTCCGGGTCATCGGATCTCTAAATCGGAAATTTTACCACCGCTGGCTGAGAATTCGAATTCCAATTCGGATTATGATTCTGTGATGGGAGCGATTCGATCTCGTTCAAGAAAAGCAATTCTCTTCCATTTCACCAAACCCGACCCATTAATCACTCGACGACCCGGAATCCTACCTCGTTCTCTTCATCGGATTACTCAACGTTTCCTCCGATGTCACCGGAAGAAGAAGAGATCTACAACAAATTAAGCAGTGTAGACACGATCGATCACGAGCAAGGTCTGATTCAGCTAAGGAAGACGACGAGATCAAACGAGAGCACGAGAATCTCGCTCTGTACTGATCGGATCCTCTCGTTACTCCGATCTTTGATAGTTTCACGGTACAACGTCGTGCAGACGAACGCCGCCGCGTCGTTGGTCAACCTCTCGTTGGAGAAACCTAACAAATTGAAAATCGTACGGTCAGGATTCGTTCCTCTCCTGATCGATGTTTTGAAATCGGGATCGACTGAGGCGCAAGAGCATGTGATCGGAGCTTTGTTTAGTTTAGCTGTTGAGGAAGAGAACAAGATGGTGATCGGAGTTCTCGGTGCGGTTGAGCCGCTTCTTCACGCGCTTCGATCGTCGGAGAGTGAGAGAGCGCGTCAAGACGCGGCGCTCGCGCTTTATCATCTGTCGTTGATTCCTAATAACCGGAATAGGTTGGTTAAAGCCGGTGCGGTGCCGGTTATGTTGTCTATGATTAGAACCGGTGAATCTGCGAGTAGGATACTTTTGTTACTATGTAACGTAGCAGCTTGCCCGGAAGGGAAAGGAGCTATGCTTGACGGGAATGCGGTGGCGATATTGGTTGGGAAACTGCGAGAAAGTGGTGGTGGAGGAGCTGAGGCAGAGGTGGCGGCGGCGCGTGAGAATTGCGTGGGGGCTTTGTTGACGTTGAGTGTTGGGAATATGAGGTTTTTAGAGGATTGGCGAGTGAGGCGGGTTTGGAGGAGGTTTTGACGGAGATTGTGGAGAGCGAGAGCGGAAGCGGGAGGTTGAAGGAGAAGGCGGGGAAGATTCTGCAGACAATGAGAGGCGGAGATAGGGAGTTTGGTGAAGGTGCGGAGGCGCGTGAGTGGAACAAGATGTTGGAAGCGAGTGGGCTAAGCCGGTCTCAGTTTCAACAAGGAGGGCAAAAAGGGGGTTTTGCTTACTCCTCTCAATTTTAGCTCTATTCAATTATTTTATTTTATTTTCTTGTTGGTAAAAAAAGTAAAAACAATTTCTCAAAGTTTTTTTGTTTTTGTTTTTTTTAACTCTTTGTAATGTTTTTTTCTTTTCCTAGTGACCATAATTTTTGGGAGTGAATTTGTATTTTTAGTCTTCTTTGACTTGTCTCTTTTCTAATGAAACGACAAAAAAAGTTACAATGTTCGTTAAGGGTTTGTATTAGAGTTGCTCGTGTTTCATGTGTGACTTGTGTACGTGGTCCTTGACAAACAAAAAGTCGTCTCAAGAAGGGGTGTGTAATGTCAATTATGTGTATCATTATCATCTCGAATGTATATCTGTAACAAAAAGAAGTGACTCTCTCAAAAATAAGTAAATATTGATATATCAAAACTTCAGTTTTTTTTCCCGGTATGGAATAAAATATGTAGAATGTAAGATTTGGAACGAAGATTTAGTTGTTGGTCATATAATTTATATGGTCTAGTTGTCTACCGTCTACGTAGGTTACAAGTTAGACAAGTTAGAATATAATCTACAAGTCATTCTCCCTGAAGTCATGTGATCCAGTCACCAACATGCGCGATTCGTCATGCGAACACGTCATACCGACATAAACCATACATTCCCTATAATATTTATATGATTACGAGAATAGCTGAGCCTGTGATGCATTCTAATCTACGCCTAAATGCTAAATGGATAAAATTGGAAAGAAAAACAAATGTTATAAAAATTGGAAACCATGGTTCACGATGTACAAGTTTCTATCGAGTAATTTTGAATGATTAACTTAAACCATTCATGTATTAAAAAAAATCTTTGCATTCACATTGTGTAACACGTTATTGATCATCGCTATCATTGATATGGAGATGTGTATACATAATGTACTAAGAGCAAGAGCATTGGTGTGGAATAATTTTTGGTCTCTTAAATTTAATAATAATATTTTGAAAGTTTTTTATTTTTAGTATGAGCATTGGTGTCTATTTGTATTTGGTCCTCCGAATAAAATAATAATATTTTGAAATTTAAACATTAATTTAAAATTGAAAAACAAAAACATNACATAAACCATACAAACATCAAAGATAAAAACAAACATTTTATTCAATTCATAGAATTTTTTAAATCAATCTTCATTATCTGGAAGATGTCCAAAGTTAGTCCAAATATGCTCAATCAAATCTTGTTTTAGTTGGTCATGGGCTTGTTTATCATGAATTCTTGTTTGACGAGTAATCGTACTGCTGATATTTGAACCCACACCGGCGGCACCAACGGTAAATGTTTGATCCACATGTTCTCCGTGTTGAAATTCAGAAATAATGTTTCGGTAACTGTATGTATGTCGTTCGTCTTCGACAATCATATTATGGAGTATTATGCATGATCTTATTACATTTGCCATTTTGTTTTTATCCCATAAACGAGACGGATTTTTAATAACGGCGAATCTAGCTTGCAAGACTCCAAAGGCACGCTCAACATCTTTCCTAACAGCTTCTTGTTTTTTAGAAAAGAGAGATTTTTTCCTACCTTGTGGAAGTCGGATTGATTGAATAAAAGTTGCCCAATTTGGATAAATACCATCAGTGAGATAGTACGCCAAATTGTACTCCCTTCCGTTGACAACGAAGTTGACTTCCGGAGCTTGACCGGTTATTATGTCATCAAAAACATTAGATCGATCAAGAATATTAAGATCGTTCATAGTACCTGGAGCTCCAAAAAAGGCATGCCATATCCAGAGGTCATACGAAGCTACCGCTTCCAACACGATTGTAGGTTTTCCGGTTGATCGTGAATACATGCCTTCCCAAGCCGTGGGACAATTATTCCACCCCCAATGCATACAGTCAATGCTCCCAATCATCCCGGGAAATCCACGCTGTTCATTCTGATAGAGTAGTCTTTCTAGGTCCTCTGGTGTAGGACGTCTTAGGTATTCATCTCAAAACACTTGGATGATGCCGGCGGTAAACTCGTGCAAACATTTCCGAGCTGTTGAAGCACTAATTCTTACATACTCGTCAACACTGTCAGACGAACTACCATATGCCAATTGACGAATTGTTGCAGTACATTTTTGTATAGGTGATAGACTAGCCCGTCCGGTTGCATCCTGGGTTTGGCGGAAATACTCGATTTCGGTAGAGAGACGTTGAACAATACGCATGAACAAAGGCTTGTGCATGCGAAACCGTCGCCGGAATAGATTNTATCCCATAAACGAGACAGATTTTTAATAATGGCGAATCTAGCTTGCAAAACTCCAAAGGCACACTCAACATCTTTCCGCACAGCTTCTTGTTTTTTACAAAAGAGAGATTTTTTCATACCTTGTGGAAGTCGGATAGATTGAATAAAAGTGGCCAATTTGGATAAATACCATCAGTGAGATAGTACGCCAAATTGTACTCCCTTCCGTTTACAACGAAGTTGACTTCCGGAGCTTGACCGGTTATTATGTCATCAAAAACATTAGATCGATCAAGAATATTAAGATCGTTCATAGTACCTGGAGCTCCAAAAAAGGCATGCCATATCCAGAGGTCATACGAAGCTACCGCTTCCAACACGATTGTAGGTTTTCCGGTTGATCGTGAATACATGCCTTCCCAAGCCGTGGGACAATTATTCCACCCCCAATGCATACAGTCAATGCTCCCAATCATCCCGGGAAATCCACGCTGTTCATTTTGATAGAGTAGTCTTTCTAGATCCTCCGGTGTAGGACGTCTTAGATATTCATCTCCAAACACTTGGATGATGCCGGCGGTAAACTCGTGCAAACATTTCCGAGCTGTCGAAGCACCAATTCGTACATACTCGTCAACACTGTCAGACGAACTACCATATGCCAATTGACGAATTGCTGCAGTACATTTTTGTATAGGTGAAAGACCAGCCCGTCCGGTTGCATCCTGGGTTTGGCGGAAATATTCGATTTCGGTAGAGAGACGTTGTAAAATTCGCATGAACAATGGCTTGTGCATGCGAAACCGTCGCCGGAATAAATATTCTGGAAATGTTGGAGTGTCACTAAAATAATCATTCCAAAGATTATTGTGGCCTTCTTCCCGGTTTCGCTCGATAAAAATCCTTTTGTTTGGCTGGTTTGGTTCCGGAATAATATGCGAAGCATCATAAATATTTTCTAAATAAGCATCAAAATTATCACCATCATCTCCTTGGTAGTGATAATGATCATCATCTCCTTGGTAATGATAATGGTTTGAAGATGATCCCATTTCAAATAAAAAAAAAAAGACAAAGGAAGAGACAAGGAGATATTGAAGAGAAAGGAAGAAATAACTTGTGAATGTTTTGTTGCTTTGATATTGTTTGGTGTGAATGTTTTGTTGGTTTGATAGGGTCGCATATATATAATGGAAGACTAGTGATAACCCGTGATAACAAAACAACACTGATCCGTGATAGTAAAACAACAAGTATCCGTGACAGATAAACAACAAGTATCCGTGATAGTAAAACAACAAGTATCCGTGATAACAAAACAACAAGTATCATTACAAAACAGAAAATTAGATTACACCAAATAAACATCCGAGTCATTACATTACATGAGCACTCTAACTAAATGTCTCCAATCTGATTTAAGTATACATGAACAAGATACCTAGAACACTTGCGAAAATAACCATTACACCAACAATCAGCCAATTAGTTACATTTCTAAACCTATTTTCATTCTCTAACATAACCATCTTCTGTATGTCACCAGCATCTGTTCACCACCATTCCTAGCATGAGGAGTGTCACCATAGTACCGGCTAATCCTTGTCCAGAAGCTTCGNTGACCGGTTATTATGTCATCAAAAACATTAGATCGATCAAGAATATTAAGATCGTTCATAGTACCTGGAGCTCCAAAAAAGGCATGCCATATCCAGAGGTCATACGAAGCTACCGCTTCCAACACGATTGTAGGTTTTCCGGTTGATCGTGAATACATGCCTTCCCAAGCCGTGGGACAATTATTCCACCCCCAATGCATACAGTCAATGCTCCCAATCATCCCGGGAAATCCACGCTGTTCATTCTGATAGAGTAGTCTTTCTAGGTCCTCTGGTGTAGGACGTCTTAGGTATTCATCTCAAAACACTTGGATGATGCCGGCGGTAAACTCGTGCAAACATTTCCGAGCTGTTGAAGCACTAATTCTTACATACTCGTCAACACTGTCAGACGAACTACCATATGCCAATTGACGAATTGTTGCAGTACATTTTTGTATAGGTGATAGACTAGCCCGTCCGGTTGCATCCTGGGTTTGGCGGAAATACTCGATTTC
>NC_025688.1:14848341-14851700 GCF_000633955.1 Camelina sativa
AATAATCGATTGAAACAAGCTATACACAGAGACTAATCCGGTAGTTTACAACTACTTTTGTTGAGTTAAAACCAGAGAGTAGTTTACAACTAAATCAAATATCACACAATAATCGATTGAAACAAGCTATACACAGAGACTAATCCGATATTTTACAACTACTTTTGTTGAGTTAAAACCAGAGAGTAGTTTACAACTAAATCAAATGTCACACAATAATCGATTGAAACAAGCTATACACAGAGACTAATTCGATAACTACTTTTGTTGAGTTCAAAACAGACAATAAACTATAGCTAAATCAAATATCACACAATAATCGATTGAAACAAGCTAAACACAGAGACTAATTCGATAACCCTATACATCAGTGACCATAATAATCAGAGACTAATCGATAACCCTATATCGATAACTCTATTTCGATAATCGATAACCCTATTTCGATAACCCTATTTCGATAATAATCGATAACCCTATTTCGATAAACAGCGATAATCAGTGAACCTATAATCAGCGATATCTCAAATTGGATGAAAAAAAATACCTTATTTCGGACGATTGAACCGCCAGACAAGCTTCGGGAGAGACAGAAGATCGTCGCGGCTTGAAATCTATGATGGTCGTCTCGTCTCGGCTTCGGAAGACACAAAACTTCGGGAGTGAAGATCGGGCCAGCTTCCGGAGAGAAAATTGGCTACGGGAATTTGTCGAGAACTTCCGGTGAGAAGATCGGCTCGCTTTCGAAAGACACAGAAGATCGGCTCGCCGTCAAGATAGAAGAGAGAAGTCGCGAAGTTTCTCTCAAAAAATTGTTTTGTGTTTACCCTAGACAAATTCTTCTTCCAATCAGAAACAACCACGTGGCCAAGTCGACGGACGAAAAACGTCCCCTTTGAAGATATGTTTCTTCGTTAATGGACCATTTTTCATTTATTTTAAAACAAAACTCTTGGGGGACGGCCCATGGGACACCGATGCACATGGTCTAAGAGAACCAAAGATCACAACTAAACTGTACAGGATATGGATAATTTATATTTGACTTGCACCGATGCACATGGTCTAAGAGAACCAAAGATCACAACTAAACTGTACAGGATATGGATAATTTATATTTGACTTGCGGTCTTCTTATTATGAGGAAACCTTTTGGTTCATGCTAAGAAATATTATTGTATTTTGTTTGTTTGCAAGTTGCAACCTTTCTATATATCTCTAGCTCTCTGTCTCCAGCCCAAAAAAAAAAAACACTTAAGATAATCGATTGCATTTGTTTATGTTGTTTCTAGTAGTCTTCGGAAATCAAACCAAAATATTCTCGATAACTATAGATCATAAACTCTAGAACGTTTGACAAAAAAAAAAACTCTAGAACTAAAAGACCGGAACCAAATGTAATCAAAACGAACTTGAGAAGAAACTAAATGTGTATAAAAGGTTTCTTTATTCATTCACGGGCACAGCCCTTATATACATACATGAGAATAAATCCTAAGTACTTTATATATATTTGCACAAGGACATCTACACAATATAGAAATAACACATTAGATCCCTCAATAATCCCCCTTAAGTTGGAGTATGATGGTCACAAATACCCAATTTTCCATTAAAACCATCAAACTCTTTTGCGACCAAGAGCTTTAGTAAATATATGAGCCAGTTGTTCTCGAGTCGAAACATACTACGGAACAATCACTCCACGAACAATTTCGTCGCGAATGAAATGACAATCAGTCTCAATATGCTTTGTTTCATGAAAAACTGGATTCTGACTAATATCGCAGACTGATTATCACAATGCAACGGAATCGGATATGCACAATCAACACCAAGCGCAGTAAGTAACTCACGTAACCAAAGAAGTTCACAAACCGTTTCAGCCATTGCCCGATATTCGGCCAGCCGATGAGCGAGAGACAACATCTTGTTTCCGTGTTTGCCAAGAAACAGGGGAACCACCAAGCTGAATGATCCAAGCCGTGAGCGATCGACGAGAAAGAGGATAGCCAGCATAATCCGAGTCACACCAAGCTGTAATACGCAAATCAGTACCAGCCCGAAAAAAGACACCTTGACCAGGATTGTTCTTGAGATAGCGAACCACTCGCAATGCAGCTTCCCAATGATCTTCCTTTTGAGCATGCATAAACTGAGAAAGTAGATGAATAGCATAAGAAAGATCTGGGCGAGTGACACTGAGATAAATAAGTCGTCCAACCAACCGACGGTAGCGAAACGGATCAAGAAGACACGCACCACCAGCCGAGGCCAAGTGATGATCTTGTTCAAGAGGATGAGAAACAGGTTTAGCACCAAGGAGACCGGAATCAGAATTAATGTCATAATTCTGTTGGCACAAATACATCCCCGTCGAGTTTCGAGCGACTTCAATACCCAAGAAGTACTTAGAAATACCAAGATCCTTCATCCGAAAACATGTACTCAAATAATGCTTGAACTCCTCAATTAGCTGCCGAGAGCTACCAGTGAAAATAAGATCATCAACATACACAAGAACATGTAAACGGATGTCCGTATCAGCAAAAGTAAACAAAGAGTAATCCTTCACACATTGTTGAAAACCATATTCTTTCAAAGTGCTAGAGAGTTTAGCAAACCAACACCGAGGAGCCTGACGGAGACCTTAAAGAGATTTATGTAAACGACACACCTTGTTATTATCATCAGTACGGAAACCCGGAGGGAACCGAATGTATACTTCATCGTCTAAATCCCCATGCAAGAAGGAATTATGGACGTCCATTTGATGAACCTCCCAACCCCGAGAGACATCCACCTCAAGAAATGAACGAACTGTGGTCATTTTGCACACATGTGCAAATGTCTCCGTGTAATCCAAACCCTCCGTTTGGTTATTCCCAAGGACAACCAAACGTGCTTTATATCGCTCAAGTGTCCCATCCGCCCGATACTTCAATGTAAACACCCACTTACAGCCCAAGTACCACTCTCTTCCAAGCATCAATCTCCACTAGAGCCGCGTTCCGCCAATTCTCATCAAGAAAAGCTTTCGTATACGTTTTTGGAATAACAACAACGGTAATGGCAGCGAGAAAAGCTCTATGATGCTCCAAAAACTGAGAACAATCAACATATGAATCAATCAGATACCAACTAGAATCAGTAAAATCACCATCGGAGTCAGCAGTAACTGTGTTGATCACGTAATCTTGGAGTTTAGCAGGAGCAAATTTTTGTCGACAACCTCTCTCCATGGGTATCTCTTCAGCAGACGAAGCCTGCTCCAAAGTCTCCGCGACCGGAGAAGATGGTAAAATAGAGGAGGTAAAGGAAGTTGGAGAAACAGCAGAAACCGGGGATCGTACGAGATC
>NC_025688.1:14852666-14854739 GCF_000633955.1 Camelina sativa
ACGAGATCAGTCTCAGAGGGAGAGACATGTGGTTCCATTTCTGGAGTAGCCGGAGTAGATATAGCCGGAGAAGAAACGAGATCAGCCAGAGTAGGAACATGACAAATCGGAGGAGAGACATGTGGTTCCATTCCCGGTTCAGGACCAACAACATTCGAAGAAGAAGGATAGGATGATCGAACCGTTGGTAACAACGGGAAAAACTCATCAAACAATCTTCATCCGGAGGTTGCGAAGGAGTAGAAATGGGTGATGACAAACGCGGTGATGGTGACGAAGATGTAACTACGAATGGAAATTCAGTCTCCATAAAAATCACATCACGAGAAACAGAAATCACACCAGTGTCGAGATTATAGACTTTCCAACCCTTTTTCCTGAAAGGGTAACAAAGGAATATCGATTTATTGCCCCTTGAAGCAAGTTTATCGTCGTCCCAATGTTGATCATGAACGTAGCATAGACATCCAAAAACTCGTAAATGAGCCATCGGTGGCGGTCTGTCATATAAAATTTCGCATGGAGTCTTTCCATTAAGAACTGTCGTAGGTGTGCGGTTTATCAAGTATCCCGCAGTAAGAGCACAAAAACTCCAAAATTCCACCAGGAGATTAGCCTGAAACTGTAAAGCCCGCACAACGTTGAATATATGTCGATGCTTACGCTCCACGCGTCCATTCTGTTGGGGTGTACCAACACAAGATATCTCATGAATGATTCCTTGTTCCCGAAAGAAACTAACGAGACTCAAAAATTCAGCCCCATTATCACTTATAATCTTCTTTCAAATTGACATTCAATAAGAGAAATAAAATCACGAAGTGTAGATGCAGTAGGAGATTTTGACGGTGACAAATAAATCCACACAGTGCGGGAGTAATCATCGACTATAGTGAGGAAAAATCTAGATCCGCAAATAGCTATAGTCCGATACGGACCCCATAAATCGCAATGAACCAATTCAAAAACCATAGTAGTTTTATTAATACTTAAAGGAAACGGGTCTCGTGTTTGTTTAGCACGAATACAAACGTCACAAGACTTGAAATCAGAATCACTCCTACTAGTATTATCAAAAAACTTTAACATCTCCATAGTTGTAGAAAAGGGGTGACCCAAACGACGATGCCACATATCCAAAGGCTGCGAGTCCAAAGTATGTGTCATAGCCGCAACCTCCACACCACGGAAAAAATAAAGACCATTGAATTGCTCACCGGCTCCAATATCTGGAAGATACAACCCCTATCTCTAGTTAATTGAGAAACGAAGATAAGGATACATTGCAACCCATTAAAAAAAACACTTTAGACAGCTGAAGATGTGATCCAAGAGATATTGTTCCATATTTGTTTGCCGTAGTAAAACGTCCATCAGGAAGTTTAATAAAAGCCGAAGCCATATCACAAATATCAACAAGAAAATCAATGCTCCATGTCATGTGGCTCGAAGCATCGGTATCAATAACCCATGATTCAATAAAAATCTTACCCGAGAGATGATCACACTTGCTAGAGTTCCGCTCATTCAACATCTTCTTCAATGCTTCCCAGAGGATCGGTTAAGCCACTAACGCCGATCCTATCAGCTTTGGTAATGGTGAAGTTAGCATAAAAACCGGTGGTTGTGTCACAACGTGGTTAGCATGTGCCGTTTCTTGGCGTTTAGAGGAACTAGAACCAAATGAAGCACCGCAAAGGTCGCCATTCGTCCCACTAGAGGAAATCGACGGCTGAGAGACAGGGACCTTTGAATGAGGCCTATCTCCCCACCACCATGGATATCCAATCTTACGAAAACAATTATCAGCAAGATGACCAGTCCTACCACAACTCGTACACACTGCAGTCAGATCACGCAAAGCCGTTTGAGGTCGAGGACGAGAGGATGTTTGGACCACAAAACTAACGCCTTCATTACGTTCTACCATACACCGACTCGCCTTCTTCAACTCCTCATCTTGAGTAACCACCTGATACGCCTCATCCAAGGATGGCAAAAGATCCCGAGAGAGCAACGATGACTTCACCGCACCAAAGATACTTTCATCAAGCCCCATTAAAAACTGATGAA
>NC_025688.1:14855249-14901675 GCF_000633955.1 Camelina sativa
TTTTTTTTTTTTTTTTTTTTGGTCAAAACTGATGAATTTTATCTTCTTCCTTTTCTTTGGCAATTTCTTCCACCGTTTTTGCTTTCTGGTAATCGGCAAGACTTGTCCAAAGCTTCGTAAGTTTCCCATAGTAAGCTTCCACTGCTGTTCCCTTTTGGAGACAATTGGCAAGCTCCATCTTAAGTCGTTGAACCCGTTGCCCATTCTTCACCGAGAAACGCTTTTGTATATGCGTCCATAGGTCATATGCTACTTCATGGTGAGAAAGAGAACTGCTCAGATCTGGAGCCACCGTTAGTTTAATCCACGAGACGACCATAGCATTATTCGCCCACCAATCTTCAATATCATCAGAATCATCAGCCGGTTTAGGGATTGAACCATCCGCAAAACCAAACTTCTTTCTTGCCCGTAAAGCAAGTCGTATGTTCAGTGCCCACTCGTCATAGTTCGAACCTCGCAACTGTGGTTGAGAGATAACTGAGCCTGGATTATCTCCCGAAGAGAGACCATACGGATTTATCCGTCGTCGTGTGGGTTCAGCCCGTGTTGGTCGTTCCTTAGTAACAGAAGAAACCTCTTCTCTGCTAGACATGTTGTTGAGCTAGAAAGTATTTCGACAAGAATAGATCGATGATACTAATATCAAACAAAAGAGATGAGAAAACAAAACGCAAGAAAAGAGGTAGAGAAACCAAAGAGGATCGTATAACCTAAAAATTAGGTTTGCTCCATGAGAAGAAACTAAATATGTATAAAAGGTTTCTTGTTTTATTCATTCACGGGCACATCCCTTATATACATACATGAGAATAAACCCTAAGTACTTTACATATATTTGCACAAGGACATCTACACAATATAGAAATAACACATTAGATCCCTCAATAGAACCGACCCAAATATCGGAATGAACCGGAATCTAATAAATATGCATGATATTTTAGAAAACCGGAAGTAATTTTTAAAGTAAACCGATCCAGTTAGAGGAAACGCCTAAACCAATACGACGCTTGTGGGTTAAATTAAGCGCAGAAGAAAAGAACAGAGTAAACCGATACGAATTTTACACCGGCCGGTAAATTTTTTCTTCGAGATGAGCAAAGCCCAGAAGAGGAAACGCCTAAACCAAGACGACGGCGAATCAAAAACCCCGGCCAATAAATCCACCGTCGACGGCGACAATCCTTACCCCACACTTCTCAGACCTACCTCTAAAGAATGTCGAGACGTGAGAGATGCTTTGTTGTCTCTCCATGGGTTCCCCCCTGAGTTCGCCAGTTACCGCCGTAAGAGACTCCGATCACTCTCCGCCGTAGATGATCACGATACACAATGTACGGTGAAAACTGAGCCATCGGATGAAGCGGAGGAAGAGAGCGTGCTTGATGGTCTGGTAAAAATTCTTCTCTCCCAGAATACTACTGAGAGCAATTCCCAAAGAGCTTTCGCTTCTCTCAAAGCTGCGTTCCCGAAATGGGAAGATGTAAGTTCTCTTAACTGAAGGTTTTGGGAATTCAAAGTTATTGGTTAGTGAAGTTTTGTGATGTTGTGATGTTGATATAGTTATGAGTTTAGGCTAAGCTCTAATCTTGGATCAATGCATATACATAGACAGCATAGTTTAATCACTCTTCTTTTTATGTTTCCCTTGTTCATTTAAAGCATGTTACTGGGAAATTTGGGGAATCAGTGAGTTTAATTCTCCTTAAGATTTTGGTTAAAAGTTTTGAGAAAATGTATATTGACATTGTTGGTAAAGATATGTGTTGATCTTGATACTTCTTTTTGCCTCCATTGTAGGTTTTGGCTGCTGAGTCAAAATCAATTGAGAATGCTATACGCTGTGGGGGATTGGCCCCTAAAAAGGCTGTGTGTATCAAGAACATATTGAGCCGTTTGCAGAAAGAAAAAGGCGTATTGTGCTTGGAGTATCTTCGCAGTTTATCAGTAGATGAAGTGAAAACTGAGCTCTCTCAGTTTAAAGGAGTAGGACCTAAAACGGTGAAAGCTCCTCTCTCTTTTTTGACTTGATAGAAACAATTTTGAGAATCTTCTTATGCTGACACCTAACTCTTGGTGTCAAACTGTCAATGTAACAAATAACAATGAAGATGAATTTTCAAAATGAAGGTGTATTTTGATGATTGACAGGTCTCTTGTGTTCTGATGTTCAATCTCCAGCACAATGATTTCCCAGTAGACACCCATGTGAGTGTTTCTCGTAATTCTTGGTGTTTGGTATTGTGTTTTTTTTCTTTGTTTAAGCGGATAGATAATGAGATACAAAACCGACTGAAACCAGGTGTTTGAGATCGCAAAGGCGTTAGGTTGGGTCCCGAAAACAGCAGACAGGAACAAAACCTACGTTCATCTCAACCGCATGATCCCGGATGAGCTCAAGTTTGATCTGAACTGTCTGTTATATACACATGGTAAGCTCTGCAGCCATTGCAAGAAGAATGTTGCTAAGCCAAAAGCAAAAGCTAAAGCTAAAATGGCATCTCCTAGTCCTGATGATTGCCCTCTTGTGGGTTTCACTGATTTAGTCTAGATAACCAGACTTGAACTCGTTTGTTTCAGTTTGCTTCGGTGTTATGACTTTCTTAGTTTTGTGGTATATACGACACACTCGAGCGCATTAGTTTTGCATCAAATAGCAGATTCGTGACATTATAAGGAAAGAAGTCTACAAGAATTGTATATACAATATAACTTTGGGGTCAAAATGAAAATTATTCTTAAACATGGGGTAAAAGTAAAAAACGCAAAATTACAAATTTAAGTCTTATATTATTTATTTACTAGGAGCTTCTTCATCCGTCTTTGTTAATTTTGGTACCCCATCGTCTTCGTACTGCTGAAATCTTTGCTCCTCATCGGAAATGGCGTTTCTACTCAACAACACTTTGATTTCATCTCATCTCCGATCTTCTTCCCAGGTTTTGTTTTTTTTGAATCGAATCTGATTAACGGATATGGTGTTCAATTCTTTTGATTTACGACGGGATCTTTTTTTTTTGCAGAAGACGGATGGTGCTTTGGCTCAATCCCGTCGCGGATTCCATGTGGAGCTAGGAGCTCGCGAGAAAGCTGTAAGTATCTTTACATTTATCTCTGTTCTGAGGTTAGGGATCACGGAATCGATTTTGGTCAGATTAAATTGTTTAGAAAAGGAGCAATGATTCATTTTGAAGTTTGGTTTTGGAAGGATCTTTGTATGTCAAATTGGTAACTGAAGAAGGTAGTGTAATTGTTCTGTAATAGTCTCGGTGTGCAAGCGTGAAATCTGAAATTAGTGAGTCAAAGAGGGATAGGGCTCCTGTAACATTTGTTTTCTTGATTGTTTCAGTGAGATTCCTGTTTTTGTTTCATGGTTGTATTTGTTCAGCTCTTGGCTGAGGATGCCTCTTTGAGGAGATTCAAGTCGCATAAGAAAGGAGTGCACAGATTGAAGAGGGTTGGAGATGTGCTCACAGTTGTCGTTATTGCCGGTATGGAATACTATTTTCATTATGAGATTTACTGTTTTTTTTTTCTGCTATATATGCAGTTGGAAATATCCTTGGTTTGCTGAGGATGCCCTTGTGCTTCCCATCATATTTTCATATCTAGTAGTGGACGGAATAGTATGTAATATAGTAGCTGGGATTTGCATGGTGTGGATGGGACAGTCAGCCAATGGAATCTCCTTTGAATTAATGTTATTGCATTCTCAAGTGTGTGTAGCTCATATAGTTAGGGGTTGATGTCGGTGACATAGTACTGTGTGTTGTTGAGTTGAATAGCGTTTTGATGTGTGCTTGTTTCAGGATGCTGCTATGAGATCTTTGCAAGAGCAGTGATGAGAAAGGAAGCTCAGGCTGCTGCTGGAGGAAGCTCATGAGTTTTTTTTATCTCCCTTTTTTAACAATCTCATAAATTTATCTTGTTACCCTTGTTTTGGCTCTTGAAATAAGTGAAGAAACGAAAAGGATTTCGTGATCGTCCTATGGAGAAACCTTGTATTTGTTTTCCAGAAACCCAAATCGCTTTACATGAATCATAAAAGTCGGACTTGAGTGTATCACGTGAGCTCATAGATTATTGCAATCCAAATTGAACTTCTCTTGATGCTGTAACAGTACTGAAGCATTCTCTCTGCTCTTCTCTTGTATTGTAGAGGCATGCATGATTGATGGTTCATTCTTCACAGTATTGTATTGTAGAGTTTAACCGATCGTTGCTTCTGAGACTCTAAAGTAGAATTTTTGACACAGGGTTGAAAGTTATAGTTTTGTTCAATCCTTCTTCCTCCAGGTTCATGTTCTGCTGTCATCAAGCCAGTTTCTGGATTCGCAGTTTCTATATTACCTTAACAATTTATCAGTAGTTTAGTGGAAATATTGTACGAAAAGTTGGTTCAATTTATGTTATGGAACTTTTGGAATCACATTACAAATTCAGCGATGGTATTAACCAAAAAAATCCATTTATTTAATTGCTCCTATAATCGAAACAAAGATATAGTAATTGTATGAAAAGAAACAACACGCACAGCAAAGGTTCAAGGAAGCATCTGCTGTTTGAAAGATAGATAGCAACTGACTTTGGATCATTCGGGTTGTTCTTCAGATTGCTCTAACTCCAGCTTCTGCAAGGAAAAGAAAGAAGAAAGTGTTAGTAAGATACACAAAATGGATTTAGCTTTGTACAAGACATTAACTGGGGTGAAAATTACAAGTCCAGAAGGGCAAACACAATGTCATAAAGTAAGTATACAGCGAGAAGGCGAGAAGAAAAGAAAGGTCTAAGGGGTAAAAATAATTGAATACACCACATCGCATCTACCAGTTGAGTTCTATTAAGATTTGACAGGAACATCGAATTTCTCATAAACAGTTCTAAAATCTTGAGAAAACAAAATAAACAACCATGAAATTTTTCATTTTGATACTATTGTAGGTAATTTACATTGCCCATGAAACTGAATAAGGTGAATGAATATTAGCCATGGCAACAATATTAGCAACCTAATAAAAAAACACATTATTGCTCTGGATCCAAGACACAGACAAGAGGATGTGAAGGCTTTGTTGATTGGCTGGAGTTTTCAGCCTTGACTTTCAGAGGCTTCACTCTCAGTCTCAGGTATAGGTCTACTGTGTACCGATCCTATGATTGAAGATGTCATGGTCGGTAAGAGAGCACTGAGTGACAACTAATAGGGTAATGGTTGAGAATCTCTCACTAATCAAGTCACTATGGGTTGTTTTATCATGAACCTACCTCAATCATCTTCATATCTCTTACAATTCCTCACATAAAAGGCCCTTTCTATCACCTAGAACACATATCTAATATCAAAAATGGGAACAGATCTTGCTACTAGAAAGATAAAGACATCATTAGCATTAGCACAGCTGATCCATTGAGTATCTAAACCAGTAATCTCGATATCATCATTTCCAGTCTGGAAATTCCAGAGAACCCAGAGCATGTAATTCACATAGTCTATGATTAGAAATTTCCTTATTTATATAACTAAGAAGTAAGAATCTGAAGAGAGATATCATCGTTGTTGTTCATCAAACAAAAACCCTAATAACTGGTTGGTTAGCTAGCTAGCAACAATATAGAATCTGTCTTAAACCCTAAATTTGGGACTCAGCTTCAACATCAATCCAGTATCGTTCAACAAGAATCTTTCTACAAATGTTCGAATCATATTCATACTGCCGAAAAATTCACAATCATTTAACAAAAGAAGCGAAAATACAGGAAACGCGGATCCCTTCAAATTGAACAAGTGAAGGGCGAGAGAAGAAAAACATACAGATTGAGCGTTGTGCCAAGAGAGACCACGATAGACATTAAAGGAGAAAGTTCCGGTGAGGTATATGGTGGCGAGCCCTAGCCCCGCCGTGAATGCCTTGAACGACCAATCTCCAGCTCTAGTCACTATCCCCATTTATCTCTCTCTCTACTCTTACTTTTCTTTTTTTTTCCAGCTCCACCGCAGTACCGTACCGGAGATTTATTATGGTTCGATACTTCGATGCATATAATAAATATGTGTACCGGTTCAATCCAAAATTATTGATTTCTTTATATTGGTTGGTTTGGATGCGGTTTATTTTGTTCCTAGTGTACTACTATTACCTACCTAACCGGTTTAAACAAAGTATAATGTCAATCCCGTAGCGGATCAATTCCAACGAGCCTTTTAAACCACTGTAGTACTTTTTGTAGTCGACTCTATAGCTCCTCTTCAATAAACGCTGGTCACTTTTTAAATCACCGACATAATGGTTCAAATTATACTACCAGTTTACCTTTAATTTAGAATACAAGTTTGTTGTATCAACATCATCTAATTCCTAATCAATGAAGAATGAATCAACCAACAAATACACATCGTTATGAATCTTATGATTGAGAAAGTGAGTAATATATTTAGAATTTTTTTTCCTTGTTTATATATTTAATAATTTCTTTTTTTTTTCTTGTTTAGAATGTCAAATCAGATCATGGTACGCCATAGACAACACACGATTACTAAAAAGCGTTTAAATATAAAAGATTGATCATAAATTTTAAAATTATGGTTAAATTTTTCATTATTAAATTCTTATAATTTTTTTGATTAAGTTAAATTCATATGAATTTCTTTGTTAATTAAAATTTTACATGAATTTTTCTAACGAGTTTTCTTTACATCAGCAAATTTTTTGCTATTGTAAAATTATCATATAAACATTTCTCTAGCCAATTTACATGAAGCTTTGCAGGATTCAAAAATACATCATTTATGAATATTGGATTGATGTGCTTTGAAAGATGTGAGAATCTTCAAAATATATCGTGGTGCATCTGCGATTGGCCTCTGTAAATTCATTGTATAAGACATATGTAGAATAATATTATAACAAAATACGAAATAATGGTTGTGTATAACATTAATAACGAGTGTGGTATATATCATGATGCTGCAAAAAAAATAAGTCTTAGATTTGTTTGCGTTTACTAGTCAATATATTTTGAACATCAAATCAAATATTTTTTAATTGTGTTTTATGACTTAATTATCACTGTAATTTTAAATTTTTAGCTGCGTAAAATAAAAAAGATCACGAAAATAAATAAAATCAAGATCAATAGACATAATTAAAATTGTCCAACTGAAAAATGTGATTTTCTATTTTTTGTTTCAAAACGTTGAGCGGTGTATTTAATCCAGTATTTTAAATGATTTGAGTTTTACTAAATTGTTATATGATTTATTGTAATCAAATCACACAAAAAACCATGAGTTTTAGATTTTTATATTTTTAACTAAGAAAATTCTCACAAATCGTATAAATCACTAATTTAATAACACTGGATGTCATTAGATTTTTTTGAAAAATTCATTATTGAATAACATATGGTTTATAATTTTTACATAAATTATTCAAAATTCTATAATCAATACAATATGTTGTTTTTGGCCTAGAGAGAAAATTGAAAGATTGGTACTATAAAATTTGATAACCAAGGGAGAAAGTCTTAGCAAAATATATTTCGAGTATTAATTAAGCTTTGTTATGTACACATTTTACACTTGAGAAAGGAACCCAACTCCGTTCTCACTCGATCAACCTACTAATATTTTGGGAAAATTCTAACAATAAGTGAATCTTGAGCTTAAATTTGATGAGGAATGTTAAAGTTGTTGATCGGAACGTATTATCCTCCCACTGATCTATGCTTGATAAAAAAACTTATCATACTATATTATTATCTTATCACTTTATAAAATCAAGAATCAGTTTTAGAAAATGAAAAGAAAAGAAACTCATTATCGTTCCAAGTTTTAAATATGAAGCTGCTCATTCTCAAAGACAAGTGAGAATAATAAAATAGTAGAAATGGGGAAGTGAGAATTAAAAGAAAGAAAGAGAAAGAGAGCTTACAGCTATGTTATCTCCTATGGAGAAAGAATGAGGGTAGTGAAGATATAAGCCGTTGATGAGGTCTTTGATAAAACCGGTTGCAATAAACGCTGTAGTCAAAATCCCTCCAACTCCGATGAATTTACCAAAATTTTCAACGCTAACAGTAACACCAAGAATCTCGGCATTGAGAACGGCAACTAGAGCAAAAGTTGTCAAGGATATGATCTTGTCCTGTGACACCTCATCATCAGATCTCATCACGTTGAGAAGCTTGATGTAGTACAATTTTGTAACACTCATCACATCACCCGAATTATGTTGTAAAGAGAGGGAACCAGTGTGAGTGATATGGAGGCCGTCACCATGTTGAGTAAGATTTGCAAGATCGGAGGAGATGTGGTGCGTTGATCCACCATAGTTAGCTTTGTCGTGTAAATGTGTTTTGTAACACCTCATCAACAAGATAGTCGGCTTAGAGAATGTTTAACCCAACAAAATTACAACCATCTTAAGAGGACAAAGCTAACTGATCTCGTGATTAAGTATGTGAGTGAAAGTGTGGTTAACGAATCCAACTTTTTGTTATGTAAGTTTGTCCGTAAAACAACACAAATTTCCACGTCGTCTACAAGATCAAAGCATATGCTACTCAATATGTAATGATGTAATATTCAAAACAATGGTTTGACGAGACCAAGGAGGTCAGCAATGAAGCATATTATTAGATATATATTATGGGCGTAGTATGTTGGGCCTTTAGGATGTTATTTACATCAATGATGGTTTGTGTAAACCCAAGATAAACATGTATAAATATGGTGGTCACCTAAATAAATATGATCAAGTCAGTTCAATACCTAATTCTACATGGTATCAGAGATAGAAAAGTTCTAAAATTTTTGTTTTGATCTATAGTTTTGATTGAGAAAGTGAGCTATATATTTAGAATTTTTTTTTCCTTGTTTATATATTTAATAATTTTTTTTTTCTTGTTTAGAATGTCAAATAAGATCATGGTACACCATAGACAACACACAATTACTAAAAAGCGTTTAAGTATAAAAGATTAATCATAAATTTTAAAATTATGGTTGAATTTTTCATTCTTAATTCTTATGATTTTTTTGGTTATTTAAATTCATATGAATTTCTTTGTTAATTATAATCTTACATGAATTTTTCAAAGGAGTTTTCTTTACATCCGAATTTTTTTTGTTATTGTAAAATTATCATATAAACATTTCTCTAGCCAATTTACATGACGCTTTGCTGGATTCAAAAACACATCATTTATGAATATTGGATTGATGTCCTTTGAAGGATGTGAGAATCCCAAAATATATCGTGGTGCATCTGCGATTGGCTTATGTAAATTCATTGTATAAGACATATGTAGAATACTGTTATTACGAAATATGAAATAATGGTTGTGTATAACATTAATAACGAGTGGGGTATATCATGATGCTGCAAGAAAAATAAGTCTTAGATGGCTTTGTTTGCGTTTACTAGTCAATATATTATGAACATCAAATCAAATATTTTTTAATTGTGTTCTTTTTATGACTTAATTATCACTGTAGTTTTTAATTTTTAGCTGCGTAAAATAGAAAAGATTACGAAAATAAATAAAATCAAGATCAATAGACATAATTAAAATTGTCCAACTGAAAAAATGTGATTTTCTGTTTTTTTTTTTAAATGTTGAGCGGTGTATTTAATCCAATATTTTAAATGATTTGAGTTTTACTAAATTATTATATGATTTTAGGAAAGTTGATATGATTTATTGTAATCAAATCACACAAAAATCTTTGAGTTTTAGATTTTTATATTTTTAACTAAGAAAATTCTCACAAATCCTATAAATCACTAATTTAATAACACTGGATGTCAATAGATTTTGTATCATACTAAGAAGATTTGGCGAACTATTTAGCAAGGTGTTTCCAACTACTACTTTTAAGAAGGTACTTCATCATATTGGATATGATCATCTCGAAGATTTTAAGTGATGTACTCGTGAAGGGGAGTAAAAGCGCACTGCACTCTTTTTCCCTAAACCATGGTTTTTCCTGGTGAGATTTTTAACGAAGCTGCTACATCTCACATGCGCATTGAAAACTATACTTTTATAATGATCCTTATCTAAAGGGGAGTCTTATGAATGATTTAACGGATGTCTATTACTTTATACCAAGATATATAAAGTAATAGACATTACCCTAAACCTATTACTTTATACCAAGATGTATCTCTATATATACTCTATTATATTATCTATGGAATAAGACAAGTTTTCCCTACAAATCTATTACTTTAACAAGAAACTCATTATCTACGTCAACAACATTATTTGAGGTGTGAACTAAACAAGGTTTAAATAAGATAACCAAACTAAAAACGCAGCCGTCTTGGCTTCTCTTAAAACTACTAATCACTACGTTTGGTTCATAGGTATTGACTTTTAAAAATCCTTTTGTTGGGTGTGTGTTTTTAGGTGCAAAGGATAATAAAGACATTATCAAAGACATGATGAGTCTGTCACAGTGATTGAGTATTACAAAGGACAATAAAAAGTTGTTAATGATGAAACATATGCAGAGAGTATCTCTGGTGCATTAAACTAAATCTTTACTTCTGAGTTCTGATGATAACAGTCAGGCTTCGTCTCTATTTCCTAGTCGTACTATCTGCTAATTTATAGACACAAGACACAACCCTCAAGAAGATCAATCACGCAGTTCGTTCGAAGTTTCCATCAATCCTCATATCGAGCCAGTCCGGTTGAGACCCTAGGGCTTTGTCAGCTTCTTGTTGATCGAACAATGTTCGATGAACCTCAATCGGCAGAGTATTAAGCTGTAAAATACAACATCAATAGCTCATGCAAAAGTCAGTGGCGCTTTTTGATCCCAAAGATCAAGTAAGTTTGTAAGAGAACCAAACTACTATATATGGACCACGGAACTGTATTGACAACAGAGTATAAAGATTGATATTTTCCAGCAAATTTAGTATTGGTGATGAAACCTTATGATCAACTATTACTAAGTACTGTAATTTTAGTAGCATCGTCAGAATTTCTAAAGAAAGGAGTTTGGGGCTTACATCTCCAGAAGGGAACATTCCTACTTCCGGACCACTGCCCACATCTGAATTAACGATTTCTAGCTTCATCGATAGAAACTGCATCCAAATTCAATATTATAGCCTAATAATCATATTATAATAGGTGCAGCATTTAGAAGAAAGATATAAAGTACACAGAAATGGCTGCCATACCTCAACTTGCCGTTGCAACGACTGAATATAATTGATAATCTCATCAAGCACAAGAGCTTTTCCTATGATCTGAATCATAGAAGCATTCTTATAAATATTTCAGAAGGTGTTATAAGCATTTTGTAACAGTGGCTTCAATGGTAAAACAGCGGGTGCAGTGAGTATGAAGCAATTGTATTTTCGTGTACAGGAGCAAGACAAAAGACTTATTAGCAAGGTACCTTATTACATCCTGGAATCAAATCCTGAAGAAACTTCATCCTCTCGCTGATCTTTTCTCTTCTAGCCTGTGGAATAAAAAACCATGCGGTAGATGAACAATTTACAGATGAAAGGTTGAACATAACACTGATATGAGTAACAAAAAGAACAAGCCAATCCGCGTAACTGTAACAAACCCCTTTCAAAACATACCCGCTCTGCCAGACTGTGCCGGTCAGTAGCTTGTCCTCGTCTTGCTCTCACGTGAATATAACCCTTTGGCGGACTCTTTTCTTCGGTTCCTTTGCTTCAACAACCTGAGCTTGTTTCACCTTCAGCTCTCAAACCATTCTCAGTTTCTTCTTCAGATCCACAAACTTTCATTTTCTTCTTCCTCGAATCTTTCTGCTCAAAGATACATACATATACAACAACCATTGAGTTCAAAATCATCATAACATCATAAACTAATCACTCGTAGTCACAGAGCAACAACAATTAAGATGAGCATATGGAATCAAGTAGTTATATTTATATACAGACCAATTAAAGTTATCAACTTTACTATAAACTAATCCTAGATCCCAAGCTAACACTGTGAAATTGAGAACCAGCTTAAGCCAAGAAATGAAAATGTAAACAAAAGCTCACCAATCGAGTAACGCTGGTCAAAGGTCGTCTCTTTCTTCGTCCTCCGGTTAGCTCCGTCACCGTAGACTCCTCAGCCGCCGATATGTAACTGTTACCGGAATACCCGAATAATTCGCTTCGACTAGTGAAGTCTTGACCCGGATTGAGCGGTAATTGGATACCATAGTTCACTGAAAATGGCCAAATCTCAGAGAAGGATGACTCGTTTACTACCGGAGGATCCATTAGGAGCTCCGGATCCGACATCGGAGTACTAGTACCTTGGGAATACGGAGAAGCTTAGCGTTACCGTTTGGGGTTTTGGATAAATCAATCAGTCACTTTATCCAAAAAAAATCTCACAGAGGACCTTCTAACAGGACAACGTGCCGTTTTGGTAATCCGTGACTCTCTTTGAGAAGGACGACGTGCCGTTTTTCGTTTAACTTTGACTGGACTCTTCTTCTTCTGTCTAGTGAATGTTTTGTTTTCTTCTTCAGGTGAAAAAAAACACACTAAAGACATGATTTTGAGTGTGCGAAATGG
This sequence comes from Camelina sativa, assembly GCF_000633955.1. NCBI lineage: Eukaryota > Viridiplantae > Streptophyta > Magnoliopsida > Brassicales > Brassicaceae > Camelina > Camelina sativa. Next base: position 14,867,828 of record NC_025688.1, read on the forward strand.
CGGCACGATCCAACGGTTTTGTACAGCTTCGATTTCATTACTGGAGAACCGTATCTCGAATCAGGTGGTGGTCACATTTGATTCCAAGTCTCACCTTCGAAGTCTCGTCAATGCCGGGAATTTACGAGATGCTCGCCAACTGTTTGATAAAATGCCACACAGAGATGTTGTGTCATGGACAGCCATCATTAAAGGATACGTGACTGCAAACGACTCTGACGAAGCACTGGTTTTGTTCTCCTCTATGCGTCGTGTTGTTGATCCTGCCGTCGTCTCACCTGATACCTCTGTGCTAAGTGTTGCACTCAAGGCTTGTGGTCAAAGTTCCAACATTGTGTATGGAGAATCTTTACATGCTTACGCGGTGAAGACTTGGCTTCTCAGCTCTGTATTCGTGGGAAGTTCTTTGGTTGAGATGTACAAGAGAATTGGGAAGATGGACAAGAGTTGCAGAGTTTTTAGTGAGATGCCTTTTAGAAACGCTGTTACGTGGACAACAATCATAACGGGTTTGGTTCTCGCTGGTCGTTACAAGGAAGGGCTGATGTACTTTTCGAATATGATGAGACTGAATGAACCATCTGATACTTTTACATTTGCTAGTGCCTTGAAGGCTTGTGCTGGTTTACGTCAAGTTAAATATGGTAAGGAGATTCATACTCATGTGGTAGTGAGAGGCTTTGATGATACTCTCTGTGTGGCTAACTCGCTTGCTACTATGTATACTAAATGTGGGGAAATGCAGGACGGACTTTGTTTGTTTGGAAATATGAGTGACAAGGATGTTTTTTCGTGGACAAGCCTTATTGTAGCTTACAATCAAATGGGTCAAGAAGAAAAAGCTGTGGAGACGTTTATAAATATGAGAAATTCTCGAGTACCTCCTAATGAACAAACTTTTGCGTCGATTTTTTCTGCGTGTGCGAGTCTTTCTAGACTTGTGTGGGGCGAGCAGCTCCACTGTAATGTATTCTCACTAGGTCTAGGTGATTCTTTGTCAGTGAGTAACTCGTTGATGAAGATGTATTCAACATGTGGGAAGTTAGATTCTGCTTCTGTTTTGTTTCAAGGAATGAGATGCAGGGACATTATTTCGTGGAGCACGATTATTGGAGGATACTCTCAAGCCGGTTTTGGAGAAGAATCTTTTAAGTATTTCTCATGGATGAGACAAGCGGGGACAAAACCAACGGATTTTGCTCTTGCTAGTTTGTTGAGTGTTTCAGGAAACATGACAGTTCTTGAGGGAGGCAGACAAGTTCACGCGCTTGCTCTTTATCTTGGTCTAGAACAGAACCCCACGGTTCGTAGTAGTCTGATTAATATGTACTCGAAATGCGGAAGTATCAAAGAAGCTTCAAAAATATTCGAAGAAACAGATAGAGATGATATTGTTTCTTTGACAGCTATGATCAATGGATTTGCAGAACATGGAAAGAGCAAAGAAGCTATTGATCTGTTTGAGAAGAGCCTAAAGGTTGGTTTTAGACCTGACTCTGTAACTTTCATCAGCGTTCTCACCGCCTGCACTCATTCGGGACAGCTTGACCTTGGTTTTCACTATTTCAACTTGATGCAAGAGAAGTATAATATGGGACCAGCCAAGGAACATTATGGTTGTATGGTTGATCTGTTATGTAGAGCAGGAAGGCTAAGCGATGCAGAGAAGATGACCAATGACATGCCATGGAAGAAGGACGATGTAGTCTGGACCACACTTCTCATTGCGTGTAGGGCCAAAGGAGACACTGAACGTGGGAGAAGGGCGGCCGAGAGGATTCTAGAGCTGGATCCTACTTCTGCAACTGCACTTGTAACACTAGCCAATATATATTCAGGTACAGGGAACTTGGAAGAAGCTGCAAACGTAAGGAAAGATATGAAATCTAAAGGCGTGATCAAGGAGCCGGGATGGTCATCAATTAAGATTCAGGATCGCGATTCAGCGTTTGTATCTGGCGATCGGCTCCATCCTCAAAATGAAGCTATATACAATACCTTGGAATTAGTAGTATATGGTGCAATAAAAAGAGCTTTTGGGATTTATTCATATACGTGAAAAAACAACAATGACCCTTTGAGAAACGGTGATTCTTCCTGATTATATTAGTTTGCACTTTGCAGTAATAATATTATTAAGATATGGATGAGTCTGATTTATACATCAATCAATATGAACACGTTACAGCTATGAAAACCAAAAAAAGACAGAGGAGGAGCTGCTAATTCCATGGACTCTGAAGCCGTGATTCTCTGAAAACAGAAGTGCCACCAGAACCAGCTGGTGAAGGAGATGAAGCAATGTAGTTTGTTCCAGATGCAGAGACAGTGACTGCAGCACCATGTTGAGAAGGAGCCACTCGTGGACTCCATCGAGAAGTATGTGGAACCTGAGAAACAATAAGAACAGCCAATCATCATCATATACATATATGAATGCAAAACCAGAGATTGAGCAAGAAGAAAAGAGAGCCTAGGTTTTATTTTGGATCCAACGATTCTAAGTAATTTGTTTATATTGTTGTATAAGATGAAGGAGAATTGAATATATACCATATTGTGCTGTGAAAAGGCTGCTGCTCTTCTGAGAGGAGATTCAGATGACGAAGAAGCACCACAAAGTCGTTGCACAGTACGAATTTGAGCACTATTATGATTCGCTGCATCATCAGTTTCTCCACCTTCCATGTGAGTACCAGCATTACCTCCCGAGTCATTAGAGACATCCACATGGAGTGGAAGAGCAGGACGAGTCGCTGCTGTCGTTCCTTGCTGTTGCATGTAGCTGCGTCTTTTCAATTCTTCCTCAGCATTTAATATCTGCGTATCCGTTAAGTAATTTGACATGTATTATTACATCGATATTGGTACATAGAGCTGAAGCACTTTTATATAGAGAGAAGAGCAGACACTGGGACTGACCTGCTTAAGCACTTGGACTAGATTGTGTTTCTTTGCATTCAACACTTGTAACCTGTCCTCCACTTCTTTCCGTTTAATCTCTATTTCGGTTGGTACTTTTTCGATTGTTTCAATTGCCTGTTTCGCAAGGAGATAATGCAGTCACGAAACGCAAAACATTAAAGCTATTAGACTTTTTTTGATTGATGGCAATTTGAGATACAGGAAAACAAAACAACTTCACAGATTAATAACAACTACGACCCATATTGGTAACTCTCTTGCGGCTAATTGTTTCATCTATAAGACTTGTTACGTGACAACAACATCCATCAATGCAACTTAAGCTACTTGAGGACACACGTCAAAGCTTGTAACAATGGCGGCTTCGCTTCAACAGTGGCTACTCTACAATTCAACAAATCCGCCACTAATACTGATAAATTCACCTAAACTGATCTAGTTTTCCCAATATTCCTATCTACTTCACCTAGCTCTCCACAAATCTCTCAACGAAGATGATATGTTCAGCTTCAAATCACCTAAGTTATACTCAAATTCCATAGTAGGATCATAAAGAAGTTGAAAATATCAAAGAAACCTAAACATACCTCGACCTTCTCGTTGGCTGCATCTTCCTGTGGCACATTATCAGCTTCCTTCGATTCCTTCACTCCTGCGGGAAGACCTCCGCCGTCTGTTCTAGCTCCTTCAAAACCTCTGTCGTTTTCGTCTTCCCTAACCTGATTCCCACAAACCTCCTCTCTCTTCACCTCAACTAGCTTCTGCTTCCCAGAAGAACCGTTCTCTTCAGATGGAAGAATCGGATCCTCCTGATCGGTAACCAATTCAGTCTTGACGGTAAGGTTGGCGTTAGGGTTGGAATCAACGGGGAGACGAGAAAGGGCTCGTTTACGGCGATGAAGGAGAGATTTGAAATCCTTTCTCGAGAGATTATGGTCCGGCATCCTCCACTCGCGTTTTACGTCGGGAACTTTGTGAAGGTTGCCTCTGTACATTGAAATCGCCACCATCGTCTTCTTCGGGGTTTCCGTTCGTCGGATTCGCCGTTTCGTTCTGTTTCCATGGTCATATGACGATGGGGTTTCGGCTTGCATGACGTTTTGCTCTGAGAGGTGAGAAACGTGCGTCGTTTTTTTTAGAGTAAACTTTATTAAGTAAAACACAAACTACGAAATTAGACCGCTGAAAGCCCCAAACTAAGCCCATTACTATTCAAAAAACAAAAGAAAGCCTAGAGTCAAGAGGAGATGAAAACACTATTTTTCCTCAATTATTAAATAAAAAAAAAATATGGCTACCGTTTTCAAAATAATGCCGTTGAGAAAGAGAAATCCAACAATCTTTAAATTTTGAAAAAACATTAAAAATAAAAATACACTGAATAAACAAACTTGTTCATCATCATCTCTTCAAATCAGTTCACTGTGAAATTGATTTGAATCCGTTCTTAATTTATGATTTATGTGGATAATTCGAGAAAAAACAAGTAAGCAATGAGGAACTCGAAGCTATCAAAACCAAACAAGTCTGAAAATTTAGTAATGTTCGTTTCTCTCAGCAAGAAGAGATGGGTTCAGATACTAATGGTGGTTGGTCTACTACTGTACATACTTCTAGTCACCACGCTCGAAATCCCCGTCGTCTACAGAAACGGGTTCAATGCCTTATCACAGGATCGGTTAACCCGACCCGAGAAGCTCCGTAGCGAGTGGGATTTGCAAGAGAGGTCAGCTCCGGGTCGTCCCATCAGGAGATTAATCTACCGAGAAACAGAATCGGAAGCGCCTGCTCGAGCTCTGGTTAGCTCAGAACTGAGAAGAACGGTACGGATTACATCCGGGTTGAAGTTTGACCCGGAAACATTCGACCCGAGTAGTAAAGATGAGTCCTTTGAGCTCCATGAATCGGCCAAGGTAGCTTGGGAAGTTGGTGGGAAGCTGTGGGAAGAGCTTGAATCTGGGAAAACCTTAAACACTTTGAAAGAGGAGGAGAGGAAGAAGGTTAAGAACCATGGCTCGAGTTCTTGCCCGCTCTCGGTTTCGTTATCCGGGTCGGATCTTTTGGCTCGTGGGAACCTCATTGAGCTTCCTTGTGGGTTAGCATTGGGATCACACATCACAGTGGTGGCGAAGCCACGCGCTGCTCACTCAGAGATGGACCCGAAGATAACAATGTTGAACGGAGAAGATGAAGCTGTGAAGGTTTCACAGTTTATGTTGGAGCTGCAGGGGTTGAAGGCAGTGGAAGGGGAAGATCCACCTCGGATTCTTCACTTCAATCCTAGGCTTAAAGGTGATTGGAGTGGTAAGCCTGTGATTGAGCAGAACACTTGTTATAGGATGCAGTGGAGCTCGGCTCAAAGATGTGAAGGTTGGAGATCTAGTGATGATGAAGAAGCAGGTGAGTTCAATGTACTGTCTTACTTTATTAGTAGTTAGTGTTGCTTGAGTTTTAGACAAACGACCAAAGAATGACCTTTGTTTCACAGTTGATGGTCAGGTTAAGTGCGAGAAGTGGGTTCAAGAAGATTTTATTTCTTCTAAAGAAGAGACTAACACGGCAACATGGTGGTTGAGTCGTTTTATTCGCCGGAGTAAGAAAGTAACAATAGAATGGCCATTTCCATTCACTGAGGACAAGCTCTTCGTGCTTACACTAACTGCTGGATTGGAGGGTTATCACGTTAGTGTTGATGGGAGGCATGTCACATCCTTCCCTTACCGAACTGTAAGTGATGCTTCCTTCAGAACACTCTTTGAATTGCTTTTGGAACAGTAATAAAAGATCAGAAAATGATATTTGTTTGTGTGTGCTTTTGACTATATGAAGGTTTTTACACTTGCGGATGCTACTGGTCTAACTGTTACTGGGGATATAGATGTTGACTCTGTTTTTGCTGGCAATCTCCCAACCTCGCACCCTAATTTTGCTCCTCAGAGGTATCTTGAGCTCTCAAGCAACTGGCAGGCCCCATCAATACATGATGAAGAAGTTGAGTTGTTCATTGGTGTTCTTTCTGCGGGTAATCATTTTGCTGAGCGGATGGCCGTGAGAAAGTCTTGGATGCAGCATAAACTCATCAGATCTTCCAAAGTAGTGGCTCGGTTCTTTGTGGCATTGGTATGTTTAGCATAGTTGCAGTGAGGTTCTATGAGGCTAGTCGTTTTAGATCTTCTTGATCAGGATTGGAATCAATAAATTTTTCAAACAAATTGATGCTGAGTGTTTGGTATAAACGTAGCACTCGAGGAAGTCAGTCAATGTGGAGCTAAAGAAGGAAGCTGAATTCTTTGGGGACATAGTTATAGTACCTTACATGGACAGCTATGACCTGGTTGTTCAGAAAACTGTTGCAATCTGCGAGTACGGGGTGAGGTTTTTATTCTAAGAATCAACGAGTCAACAAATTTGGTGTCACTTCTTCAGTGATTCATGGATAAAACCACTTACTCAACATTTTGGTTTGCAGGCTTATCAGTTGGCTGCCAAACACATTATGAAGTGTGACGATGACACATTTGTCCGCATAGATGCGGTTCTCAGTGAAGCGAAGAAAACACCTACGGATAGAAGCTTGTACATTGGCAACATCAATTATTATCACAAGCCTCTTCGCCAAGGGAAATGGGCTGTTTCATATGAGGTAATATTTGAAGAACAAGAAAAGTGATAAATTTGGTATTTTGCTTCTTTGTTCCAGAGATGTAAAAATCTCAAACTCGTACTAAATTTATTCAACGAGTTCTACAGGAATGGCCAGAGGAAGATTATCCTCCTTATGCCAATGGTCCTGGCTACATACTGTCAAGAGATATCTCCCGCTTCATCGTAAAGGAGTTTGAGCACAAACTAAGAGTAACCAATCATCTTTGTTTTAAAAAGAGTATTAGAGACAATTTATAACTATGTGATGTGTAATATACATCATTTTCATTCTGCTTTAGTTATTCAAAATGGAAGACGTGAGCATGGGAATGTGGGTGGAACAGTTCAACAACAGCGTGAAGTCTGTGGATTATGTGCACAGCTTAAAATTCTGCCAGTTTGGTTGCATAGAGAATTACTTAACAGCGCATTACCAATCGCCTAGACAGATGATCTGTCTGTGGGAGAAATTGGTCTTGACGGGCAAACCTCATTGCTGCAACTTGAGATGACACAACAGTGCGTTGTTTTGTTCTGTTTATATCGTTTGGTCGTGAGAAAAAGAAATAATTTTTTAATGAGAAAAGTTTTTGTTGCATAAAAGATGAGCGCCCGCGGTATATGTGTAGTCTAAACCTTTTAGCAGCTCAATGAATGCTTGAATCATTCATTCACATTCATTTTTCCCCCTTGATCTTGATCATATGATGCTATTTTGATTACACTTTAACCAAATTCATACTGAAGGTACCTCTATATGGTCTCAAAATGTCAACCCAACCAAATATTCTCAAAATGTTTTAGCTTTTACTTCAAAACTATCTTTTAAGAGGCAAGCTGTTTAGAGTTGCTGTATATATCAGGAGAGGCAAACTCTTGAGAGTTGGTGAAATGAATACAAAAGGTCAAGAAGATAAACAATCTTCACTTCTCCTGTGGAATCTACAATCCTTGAGGTCGTCTAGTTTCATTTTTAACTACTGAAATGTTTTAATAATCTGATCCATAAAGAAATTGCTTCATCTCCTTATGCAGTCTTATAGTTTCTATTCTAGCTATCAAGTGCTCCTAGAGCTTTCATATCCTCCAAGAAAGCGGAATAAGACTGGTCGATGCTCTGTGGCTTTGACGGTGCTGATGTGTTGGTGGCCGACGCTGGCTTTACCGGGGCAGCATAAGTTGTAATAGTCCTTGGTGTAAATCCCAGGGTGCTCACTGTCGAAGTGTTTGGCTTTGGTTTGGTTGTAGCTACTGACTCTCTTTTGACCCGAACTGATGCAGGGACCTGAATATCAGAAAACAAATCAGAATCCAAATGAATGTACAGATAAATGGGCCATATAGTTAGTTATGCACTATTTATTATTGTAAATCATGTCCACTCACCATGGATGTAAGCTCAGGTGTGTGCTGAGCAAGTGGTCTCTTGACAACCGTAGGAGCAGCAGCTTTTACATAAGATGGTTTTTGTGGCACATATGGCCTACTCATTGCATGTCCATCTTGAAAATTAGGTGGTGGTCCTCGAGGAAGTGGCGGTCTCATCATAGGAGGTGGTCGAGCATAAGGCAGCCTTGGGACTCCTAGATGACCCAACATTCCATGAGGAGCGGGTCCAGGAAGGGGGCGCATATCTGGAGGCAGCGGTGGAAAGTGTAATATCCCTGGATGCAGAAGATCAGGCTGTAAATTAGAGAGTAAAGCTGGTTGGTGCTGTTGAGGTAAGAGTGGTGGTGTAACCATTGTTGAGAAGTTAGCATCTTGAAGATTGCTACTAGTAGTATCAGAATTTAATGGACCACCATCAGATCCATTGCTTACAGGTTTCGGGGGAAGCCCAGGCGGAGGAGGAGGGATAAAAGTCACAGTAGAGACCTGCACGATGGGAACACAAAATGAATCTCGGTTTAACCTTTCTCTGATATGTAACTTCCATTAGACATTTTTGATTATTGACAACCTAATGCAGAATTTTAACAATCCACAAACTTGCTTTGTCCTAACTTATAAAAAAAATCTTTCCTCAAAATTTATGAAAGCTATCAGTCACACATTAGGATTGGTATATACTCTAGAATGAGTTTCAGTGCAAAATTACCTTATGGTCGCTGAAGGTTTGATCTGATGAGGGAAGGATATTGCTATCAGTTTCACTTCCACTAAGGCCAGGTGGAGGTAGTTGGGAAGATTGAGGAAGGGGAGGAGGTGGCGGAAGAGGAGGACGAACCGAAACCCGCTCATTTGGTGGGGGACCAGGGGGCGGTGGTGGAAAAGCAAGTCCAGTAGTTGGGACAGGAGGGTTTGGAGGCAATGGAGGTGGAGGTGGAGGTGGAATAGGCAAAGTAGAGCCTGGGCTACTGCCATCTATTAGGAGAGGTGGAGGTGGAGGTGGAATAGGCAAAGTAGAGCCTGGGCTACTGCCATCTATTAGGAGAGGTGGAGGCGGGGGAGAAGTCATTACAGCATCTTCTAACTCAATATTTGAAAATGATGCAGCACCGATAGAGGAAACACCATCTATGGGGATTCCAGGTCCTGCAACATCAACAAATCTTTTTAAGAGAGAGAAGGTAGGAAACAATACTATTTTTTTGTATGGGTAAAGAGAGGCATTTAACAAAAGAAAAAGAGTACCTATTGAGGATTTATACATGGGTGGCTTTCCAGGGGGAGGGGCACCAGTCGGGTTCAATGTAGGATGATAATAAACAGAATCCTGTCATCATACAATAGTAGTAAGGTAAGGGAAATCTAAAAGCAGGAAAGAGAAACAAAGACGAAGAGAAGCTAAGTAAGTACTTGTGGTGTTAGGTTCCTTGATCTTGCATCCTCCTCGCCAGTTCTTCGTTGTTGGGGTAGGTGGCTATATAGAAACACAAGAAACAAGATATAAATCATAGGAAGCCAAGGGCATCATCTCATAATAACTTTGAATATTGATAGAGAACTAAAGAACTCAAAAAGTTCACCTAAACATAACAGAAGTTGTAGGCTTCCCCTGCTCCTTCATTTTATCCTCATGTTCCTAGAGAAAAAAAAAACACAAAAAAAGAAAGAAGAATAAGACGACATTAAATTCCAACAATGTACTCATCCTAATAAGAAACCAAAAGGATTCTGTTTATACCTTCCTCTTCTTCACAACCATCTGCAATGTATCTTCAAGTTGTCTCTTTTTATGTTTTCTTGCTTTGTCCAACGCACCTTCAGCCTCTACACCAAATCAATTAGAACCTCTGTGTCAGTAACTTATAAGCTGATTGACATTGCAAAAACTATAGGATGATGATGATGATGATGATGACTTACTTGACATATCGAGTTTCCTGATCTGTTCCTTGATTTGTTCAGGATCCTTCTTCAAAATTCCCACCTCTCTTACTTTATATCTCACTAACTTGTTCTGCATTAGCAACAACAAAAGTATAATTAACCCACACAGCTAATAGGACATCCCTGCAATTTCTTTGTTCAAAAGACCAACAACTGCTATTGAATCTACCCAAAAAAACAAGAGCTCGAGAAGCTCATAACAACCTAAACTAAAACCATTCAGCAATTCGATTTTACAAATAAGCATCCCTAATAGAATTGTTCAAAAAATAAAAAAATCAAAAACCCTAATTACTTACACGGAATAGTTCTTTCTGTCGTTGCTCTTTGCGGAAGACATCGGTAGGGTTCATCGCCTTCCCTCCTTTCGTCTTCTTCTTCATCTTTGCTTTTTTTTTTCCCATTTCCAATTCCAATCCCAAAAAGAATTTGTAACATTTACTTCCCTTGATCGCACAATTGATGAACTTGATTTGATTCCCTACTATATATGTGCTTTTAAGTGTTTTAATAACAGATACAAATGGGCTATAATTTAATGAAAAAAGCCCATACTTGGCCCATTAAGTCATTTGGACTAAGCACGTGCGGAATAACAACACTGTAAGCTATTTTCATAGGAGAAGTAAAACTGCCGGCGGCGGATGAGAGACGCGGAGATGCTACGCCGCCGCCGCCGATCTGCAACTCTCGTTTCGGTGGTTGAATGTATTGATTCGTGTTGAGATTCTTCAGTTAATGTGATATATAAGCTATTTTGCTGAATGTGTGAAGAGATTATTAGATTAGTGTGACCTGTAGAAGGTTTCACTTAGTTATAAAAGCTAACGACTGGTTTAAATGTGTGGTTTTGTGAGAATTAGAGAGATGGGTTTTGTCTTTGTTGACGGTGGTGCTGTTAATGATACGAGTTGAATAAGAAAGCTTAAAGAAAGGAACATTGTTTGCCTTGCTTGATAAGACCTCAAGTATATAATCAGAAGACTGTTCGATATAATCAGAACACTGCAACTCTCGTTTTGGTGGTTGAATGTATTGATTCGTGTTGAGATTCTCCAGTTAGTGTGTTAGGAGATTAGATTAGTGTGATCTGTAGATGAAGCAGAAGATTTCACTTACATATGGAGCTAACGACTTGTTTAAATGTGTGGTTTTTGTGAGAATTAGTGAGAGGGTTTTGTCTTTGTTGATGGTGGATCATGGTGGTGTTAATGATACAAGTCGAATGAGAAAACCCTTTTGGCTTACTAATACTTTTGGTTTCTCTGTTGAGTGCTCCCATCTTCTTTTTAGTTTGTAACTCTTGGTTTCATCAGCATTGTAAAACTCTTTGATGCCTATGTTCTACAGAGTATTTGCTTCCTACCAGCCACTGATGCACGCAATCAATTCTGAGACATTCGATGTAGTTACCAATTCAACGCAGCCACGGTGGGATCCTATATTCGCTCTGTGAAGTTGGTTGGTTACTTGTATCTATTTATGATAAGAAAGCTTCGAGAAAGGAACATTGTTTGCCTTGCTTTTGGTTGGTTGATAAGACCTCAAGTATATAATCAGAAGATTGTTTGATATTAGATGATGTATATACACTCAGTCAGGTGTATAACCATCTGCACGGTTATCACATTAGTGTTGATGGGATGGGAGGCATGTCACATCTTTCCCTTTCCGAACTGTAAGTGATACCTTCCTTCAGAACACTCTTTAAATTGCTTTTGGAGCAGTACTAAAGATCAGAAAGTGATATTTGTTTTTGTGTGCTTTTGGCCATTTGAAGGGTTAATGCACTTGGGGATGCTACTGGTATAACTGTTACTTGGGATGTAGATGTTGACTCTGTTTTTGCTGGCTCTCTCCCAACCTCGCACCCTAATTTTGCTCCTCAGAGATATCTTGAGCTCTCAAGCAATTGGCAGGCCCCATCAATACCTGATGAAGAAGTTGAGTTATTCACTGGTATTCTTTCTGCGAGTAATCATTTTGTTGAGCGGATGGCCGTGAGGAAGTCTTGGATGCAACACAAACTCTTCAAATCTTCCAAAGTAGTGGCTCGGTTCTTTGTGGCAGTGGTAAGTTTAGCATAGTTGCAGTGAGGTTGGTTCTTTAAGGCTAGTCGTTTTAGGTCTTCTTGATTAGGGTTGGAATCAGTAACAACATTTAAACAAATTGATGCTGAATGTTTGTATAGCACTTGAGGAAGTCAGTCAATGTGAACAAATTGGTCTTGACAGGCAAACCTCATTGCTGCAACTTGAGATGACACAACAGTGCCTTGTTTTGTTCTGTTTAAATATCGCTTAGTTGTGAGAAAAAGAAATAGATTTCCAATGACAACAGGTTTTGTTGCATAAAAAATGAGCGCCTTTAATGTATATGTGTAGTCTAAACCTTTTAGCAGCTCAATGGATCCTTGTTGAATATCCTTCATTCAAATTTCATGTTCTATTGTGATTCTGCTCACACTTTAACCAAAATTCAAAATCCTCTATATGGTCTCAAAAATGTTATACAACCAAACCAAATATTTTAAAGACATCAAAACAATTTAATTAACATTTTTTTTTCTATTATTATTTTTAATGTAAAGACATCTCCCTCTAAAGATGAGGGAGGGAGATGGTCTAAGTAACTTTCCCTATATATACACTCCCACAAAAGCTTTGTAGTTTTTTCTTAAAATCTTTCCTTTCGTTAATTTATATTTATTGGTGGCTAAAAATGGCAACCAGTAATCTCCTCGCCACGAGCAACGCCGTCAAATTGAATGGTGTCAGCTTCTTCTCCTATTTTACCGGCAAACCTAACCGCTACTTGGCTCGTTGTTGGTCGCAGATTACTAGTACCCCTAGAGTCCAAACTTCGTGTTGTTATCGTCAGACGTCTTTGAAAGCTGCGACGTCGTCAATGAAACCTAAGGTAGAATCAGGTCCTAACAGTGACGGAATTGGAATCGTCCGTTTCTTAAGAGGAAAAAGCTATCTCGTTACTGGTGCAACAGGGTTTCCTGCCAAAGGTAAGTAAAAACTCTAAATTAGAATTATCTTCTTATCCAACTAAACTTATTTTCAGGGTTATAAATTGTTTGTTGCAGTGTTGATTGAGAAATTGTTGAGGGAAAGTCCTGAGATTGGGAAGATCTTCCTTCTGATGAGATCCAAGGATCAAGATTCAGCAAACAAGAGACTCTAGGATGAGGTTTGTTTTAAACGTTTTCATTCCCAACCATTTTAATTTTGGTTCCTTATCACATTTTTGTACCCTTTTTTCATTTTTCAAACAGATCATAAGCTCGGATCTGTTCAAGCTTCTGAAGCAGATGCACGGGAGCTCTTATGAAGCTTTCATGAAGACCAAGTTAATTCCAGTAATTGGAGACATTGGAGAAGACAATCTAGGGATCGAACCTTTAATAGCAGACATGATTGATTAGTGGGGAGATTGATGTCATTATCAGTTGTGGTGGTCGTACAACATTCGACGACAGGTGTGTTCCTCTGCGGAAACAGATACGACTCTGCCCTAAATGTCAATGCTCTTGGACCTGATAGGCTCTTAAGCTTCGGAAAAGAATGCAAAAATTTGAAACTTTTCCTCCATTTTTCAACTGGTATGAGTTTTTAATTGTTTTGGCCGAGTGTAAGAGGTTTTTGTAGAGAACTTTGAAAAACTTTTTTTTTTGGGGATATGTAGCTTACGTGACTGGCAAGAAAGAGGGGACAGTACTAGAGACTCCTCTCTGTATCGGAGAAAACATAACTTCTGACTTGAACATCGAATCAGAGCTAAAACTAGCTTTCGAAGCTGTAAAAAAGTTCCATGGCTGCGAAGAAAACAAGAAACTGAAAGAACTCGGCTTTGAAAGGTGACAATGCACGTGAAATAATATGTCTGTTATGTTATGAGAAACAGAGCTCAACACTATGGGTGGGAAAACAGTTACACATTCACAAAAGCCATAGGGGAGACTATAATTAACAGCAATCGAGGAGATTTTCCTGTACTGATCATAAGGCCTAGTATTATCGAAAGCTCTTACAAGGAGCCTTCCCCTGGCTGGATCCAAGGATTAAGGTTTAAAAATTGTTTTTTTACAAGGAACTATAATAGATTAGCTTGTGTTTTTTTTAACTGAAAATTAATAAATATATATATAAAAAAAAAAACAGAATCCAATCATAGTGGCCTATGCCAAAGGCCAACTTGCTGACTTCTTGGGAGATTCTCAAGCTTTATTATACGTTATACCAGTTGACATGGTTGTGAACGCTGCAATAGCAGCCATGGCAAAGCATGGTTGTGGTGTCCCAGAGCTCAAAGTTTACAATGTCACTTCTTCATCTCATTCGAATCCCATGCGTTGGTGAATTGATGGACCTCTCTCATCAACATCTTTGTGACTCTCCACTGGAAGAAACAGTGATAGACTTAAAGCGTATGAGATTCCACAGTTCCTTAGAGAGTTTCACTTCCTCTTTATCAAACACAATAACAAAACAGGAAAGAGTGATTGACAACGAAGGAAGAGGATTGAGCATGAGAGGAAAGAGGAAGCTAAACTATTTTGTGTCATTGGCAAGAACATATGAGCCTTACACATTCTGTTGGTTTTGGTGATCCATTCAAAGCTCGACATGTTTCAAGTGATGATACTCATCAATTGTTGAGTATATTAAACCATCACCTTCCAATGACTGAATAACAAAAAAAAAAAAAAAAAAAAAGCAAACTCATGAACTTTGCAGAGTAAAGAGAGATATATGTTTTAAGGAGAAAGAGGGTACTAGAGCTTGTTCTTTGAAATCTTCAATTGCTGAACCATTTCATCAATGTGTATCCCCTGTTCTCTTGCACTGCAGTGAACAAATAACAATAGTTAGGTGCTGCAACAGCCGCGAGCAAACTCAAACTCACGTGCCAGCAGGTTGCTTTAGAAACTCTAAACTCTAAGTTGTTATTTGGTAGATATAGTGAATTGTTTCTCCTCTCTGGTGATTTGAAGGTTGTTATAAAATCCAATTTTTTATATATATCATTAATCTCTACGTAAAAGTCCAAGTTTAAAAGATTTGTGTTGCATACCAAAATCAATCTTGTAATGAATTAATAGTGTGAAACCTCTAGATTAACTAAATTATCACTACTACAATTACACGTCTACAACCACAACAAAAAAAAATAATAACAAAATTTGAAACCCTAATTAGACTTTGGACACGCGGATTAACTAAATCCCTAATTACAACCATAACCAAAAAAAAATACATGTTTTGAAACCCTAACTAGACTCTGTTTCACTAATTTGTTACGTGTAAACAGGTTGGCGACAGAGAGGGCATGAGTTTTTTTGTCGATTCAACCACTGGATGACACATTCTTCATGAAAAAGATGGAAGCAATTAGGCATAGGGTAGATTCGATCAACCTCGCATCCCGACTCCAACAAATTCTCCAAACAAATCGCACAAGTCTTCGGTTCTTCTTCTTCTTCGCTCTCTTTGTCCACCAGATCTGTACTTGTAGATGGACCAGAGCTACAAGGCACGACGATGTATTCCTTGTGTGTCAATGTGATATAGACTGTAATGAATAAGGGTTGTTGTGGTGTCAAGTCAGAACATTGACTTCTGAGTTGTTGGGCTTTAACAAGAATCTGATCGGATATTTGTTTGGACATGAGACGATCGTGGAGTTCGCTGAGAACAAGTTGATAGATGTAGTTTGGTTCGAAGGTTTCGAACTTGAGATAGATGAGTGGGTCGGAAGGAGAAGAATCGTCTAGGTAAGATCTGAAACTCGTAACACTGTCATCGTTCTTGTCTATGATAAGTTCTTCGACTTTTCTGTCTCGTCTGATTATTACTTCGCTTAAGAACTTTAACAAGGGATGAGACCAACCCGATACATGAACATTGACGTCGACTGGTTTGGTTTCCATTATCATCGATCGGAGTGAATTTAGAGAAAGAGAGAGATGGATGAGACTTGAGAGTCGTAAAAGAGATTGGAATAAGAAAGAGAGAGAGTGAGAGAGATTGTTGTGAAAGATGAAATTGTGGAGAAGTGCGGTGTAATGTTATTATGTTTAAGGTTTAGCCCTATTTATATACTTAGCAATAAAGCAAAACTCTGATTATAATTTGTTTTAATGGGTCAATTTACATACAATTTCCTTTTTTTTTTTTCTTTCCCAATTTTCTTTTTTGCTTCTCCAAAATTGTTTTTTAACGCTCGTTTGTTGTGCTTGTATTTTTTTTTTATTTTTTTTTATTATTTTTTTTTAATATTGTGGAGAAGAGCGTTCGTTTCTTGTTTTTAATATTAATTAGGGATTTTTTTTTTAACATTATTATTTTTATTATTAATAACTCTCCAATATAGCAAAACGGGAAGCAATACACTGTGACTGGGAGATTCACACGGGCACAAAAGGGAAAAAGCAACAAGTAAAAAGAGATCTGAAGGGTATGGGTTGAACAACAACACGAGCCCACCTAGCTACTAGATCTGGCGTTTGCGAGGGAGACTTCTTTGAGGCTTCACCTCGGACTCGGAGCAAACGAATCCGCAACCCGTGTTAGAATCGATGACAAACCAAAGCCCGAAACTTCCTTCCCAGAATAGGAAGAGCTTTTAGACAGCTGCGCCCTGATTCCTCAAGTCTCCCTACCTAGCAACAAGAGAAAGCCACAACTAAAACCCTCGATTTCCGGCGACCACCGCCTCAGATCCGGTCCAGCGAAAGCTTTGTAACGGCGGTGCAGACGGATTGTGGCTCAATCAAACCGAAACCCCAAGACAAGCCTGCAAGATCTCAAGAGATCCGCCGCAACAAGCGGTGAAACCCACCGATCCACCTTCTGTCTTCCACAGCCGTCAAACCCAGAGAGCCAAGCCGAGAGAGAAGGAGGCTCTTCTCAACTCACCGGGAGAAGCCAAGATATGAGCACAAAGGGCAGATCTACCACGCCTCATCACCGCCGGAGAGAAAGGGATGTCGACCACCGTGCTTCACTCACTCAAGGATCACTTTCTGCAATTAAGCGCAGCACAATCATCTCATCTCCACCCTTAATTTGCTCGATTAGTTTCGATTCTCTCTGATCAAAAAAAAAAAAAAGAATTAAACCGGATGTAAACCGATACCTTGAACCGGAGGATTTTAGTCAATAGTTGAGATTGAGAACGACGGCAAAATCTTTCTTCATCCCCACCCATCTCTACCAAATTCACTGAACCCTCAAAAAAAAGCTTTCAGATTATACCGACCCACATAAGTCAATATATATACCAGGCTTGACGACACCAATACAGTAAGTCTGATACATGAGATGTCAATGGAAGAGAGAAAGATGTTTGGGTTCGATATCAAAAGCATTGACTGGGAGCATTACATTGTCAACGTTCATCTTCCAGGTCTCAAAAAAGGAATTCCTTTCAGTGAAGACTTAAGTTGAAGAGAGTTATTTGATGATTATATATGAATTTAATTATACTGTATTCCGTTAATTTAATATTGTCAGTAGTCATGGGTTTAATAAGCTCTTGCAAGAGCAGTAATTAAGATATGGTTCGTTTTGGTTTTGAAATAATCGGGTGAGTGAAACCCAAGGACAAGAGTCTTGTTTAATTAATGTTTTTCTTCCAAGTTAGCTTTACTCTATGAGAATAATTAACTACTTAAAATAACTTTAGCATGCACCTTTTACCAAAAAAAAAAAAACCTTTGGCATGCATGCATGCTCTAAGTGCTTTGTTCACTCATCAGTGTATCAGCATTAACTATTATTAACTCTTTTAGTTTATGCACATTTTCTCCTATAATATCCATTGGATTATTTTATTATTAGTTATACATTTGCCCTTTTTCTCATATTACAAATTTCTTACCTAAACTATAGGTCCTATCACAATTGGGGACGTATATTTGAACAGTAAAGACCAATTTTTGGTGTGCTTATAAAGAAGAAACAAAGCGAACTACCAAACATAAGATTTTTTGTCCAAGAAGCTTTAACATATCCACCAAAAGGGCAAAGGTATAACAACAAAATCGATCATTCATTTCATTCCCCTCGAATGATATATTCTTTCACAAAATTAAAAGTCTATCGAGTATTAGTGGTTCGTTCACCTTAATTAAGCTTTGATTAGTCGTCTGATTGTGTCGAATATGTTCTGTTCATCACAGGAATTATCTGGTTACAATCCATCAACGTTACAAATCTGAACTTTAAAAGCGTAGAGGAGCACGCAGAAATAGTTAACATAATACTATACATAAATCTCTTGAGTGCCACACCGATAATGTTGGGTGCCCTAAACACAACCCCGGCTTACAGACTTTAGAGCAAATTCTTTTTTTTTTCCTCCTTATACTAAAGAAAAAATTATGGGACGGTTCATAGTATATTTATACTAAAAGTTTAAAAGATACTGAAATATGTTATGAAATAAGTGTAATTATCCATCACCACATGTGTCTTCCATGACACATATACTTTTGTTTGGTGTAACACTGGTTCACCACTTCACCACTTGTGCTTTACATTTGTACACTTGTCTTTGTTTTCTTGTGTAGTGCATAAGTGATCAGTCTTATCACTAGTATATATAGAAGTTATGTATATGAGAAGAATAAAAAGAAAAGAAGAGAAGTAATAATAAAAAGTGTTTTATACATAACAATACACATACGTAAATATTTATATACTATAGTATATATATGTATACATATATATATATATAATAATCTTATATACTTGCGATTATTTTTTATAACAAAATCTAATTTTTTGGACAAGGTTCTTTTTTCTTTTTTACAAAATTGAGCATTTTTTCATATACGTGTATCATTTACTCTTAGATAAAAATTTAAATGAATTTTAACTAAAAAAACCAAAAAAGCAAAAATTTGTGAGACCCCAAGCCGTCGCTTAGGTCACCTGCCCTCGGAACAATAGTACTAAATTGATTAAACAAGACATCTTTTATTTACAGTAAAACTTCTATAAATTAATACTTTTAAATTAATATTCGCTATAAATTAATAAAAAATTTCGGTTCCAAATTGGACTAGTGTAAAAAATAACACATTTCGATAAAATAATAAGATAATATTTTTTTTGATAATCTTATGTAAAAATATGGTCTCATCAATATCATAAATTAATAATCAAATAAATTATATATATATATATACATATATATCTAAGAAAATATAGTGAAATATGACTCTATTGTTGTTTGACTATTCTTGAATTTGCATTTTTGTTGGAACTCATCTCTAATCTTTTTCATTGTTGTATCTCAATCACATCCAAATATTGTAGAGAGTTTATATGCGATAATTGCTTATTTAGTAACTGGTTCTAAATGTACCACAATATCTTATTCGATTTTATCATTTCCATAAAAGATAGTAGTAGCAATTTCTTTAAAACTCTAAACTTTTAACATTTATCATTTTTACCTAGATAATTTAGTAAACAATTCAAATTCATCCAATTACGACAGCCAATATTTTAAATTAAGAAAATTCTCTAAAAATGTAAATGATAACAAAAGTATTTTATGTTGTAATATAAAATTTTCAAAATTATGAAAATGAGAAAATCTCTTCATAAATTAATAAAATATTAATTTATCGATAAATTAAAATCTCTATAAATTAATAAAATTGTATGATCACAACCTTATTAATTTATAGAGATTTTACTGTAAAAGTTTTTTTTTTTCAAATTTGCTCGAAACAATAAATTATAAAAAAAACCTACGTTTTCTATCCTTAAAACTGGTTATTCACAATTTAAAACATGCAGTTTCACCACTAGATCCGCTTGACCCCCCATCAACCTAACCCGTTAATTCCTAAGAGTATCCCCATTGCACAAAATAGAGTGGATGTGTTAAAAATTTAAAATAATTAAATTTTAACCTATAATATACGACGAGATAATTTATTTATAACTAAAAATAAATAAATTTGAAGTTGTAATTGTTTATTAATATTGTTTGCTTTCTTTAGTGTTTTTTTTTTGTCAACAAAGAATCAGCTCAAACGAACCAATTAGGAGGAAAATTGACTTTCTTTAGTGTTTAAGATTGTATAATTATATTTTGATTATTAATTATATGATTCAACTCGCGATAATTTTTTTTAAAATCTAATATTATTTTTTAAATCTAATATTAATTTAATCAACTTAATCAGATTTGTCTATTACTTTAATATTGACAATGTTAACAAAATAATGTAATGATGTTTTACCTGTATAGCATCGAGTTAATAATATTTTAACTTTTAAAAAATTTAAATTATTTAAAATAAAAAATCAAAGTAAACCAAATAAAAATTATGAATTTGAATGAGTTATAAATAAAGCTCCCTACTCATTAGTAATATATGTCCCTTGAAAAAATTGAATTATGATGCAGAAAAATCACAAATTTTATTAAGTAAATGCTTTCTATAATAATTTAAATTAACATAAATATAAGATCAAATAAAAGTGAAAGGAGAATTATATATTTATGTTTGAATTAGATACAAAGATTTATGAAAATTAGATAAATTTGGAAATGTTTTGGTTTCAATGATCTTCCATGTAATTAAGTATAACATAAATGTTATTTTGTCAAATGTATCTTAAAAATGTTAATATAGATTAATAGATAGTTAAAAGAAGTTGGGGAGTGTAAGTATGTGCTTTTAACAGATACAAATGGGCTATAATTTATAGAAAAGCCCATACCTGGCCCATTAAGTCAATGGACAAACAAAGCACGTGCGGAAACACTGTAAAACTATTTCCATCGGACAAGTAAAACTGCCGGCGGCGGATGAGAGATGCGGAGAAGCTACGCCGCCGCCGATCTGCGACTCTTGTTTTCGTGGTATTGATTCGTGTTGAGATTTGTCATTTAAGGTGATAAGCTATTTTGCCGAATGTGTGAACTGAAGAGATTATTAGATTAGTGTGACCTGTAGATAAATGAAGCAGAAGGTTTCACTTAGTTATGAAGCTAACGACTGGTTTAATTAAATGTATGGTATTGTGAGAATTAGAGAGTTGGTTTTGTCTTTGTTGAAGGTGGTTGTGTTAATGATACGAGTTGAATAAGAAAGCTTCAAGAAAGGAACATTGTTTTTTTTGCCTTACTTGTGGTTGGTTGATAAAGAACTCAAGTATATGATCAGAAGACTGTTAGAAGATTTATATACACTCAGTCAAGTGTATAACCATATACACAAGAATTTTAAAAGCTTCAACAGAAGTAGCTGGTCTACTTGAAATAGAGAGGGACAAGTTTCTTCAAGGTTTCAAACACACTTGTGAAGGGATCAAACTGGACTGACTTTCTTAATTCCAGATCTGGAAACTGGTTTGTCAGCGTTTTCTCCATACCTGGCATGGTCATCATGGCAGCTAGCTCACCATCAGACATCACTTCACAGTCCTGTGGTGTATCTTTGATTTTTTCCGGATCATAGCCAAACTGTGCCAAGTAGTTCTTGTTCTTGGCGATGAACTCAGGTCCTGGGTTAGGTGTCCTTGAGTATATCTAACATATCAAACACATTGAAGTTATTAATTATACAAGAGAATGCAAGAGATATCTCAAATCCTTTTAAGTTCTTTGTCTTTTGAATCACCTGAACAAAGCCCTTGTCTTTGGCGCCAGAAACTAGAGCGTAGTTGTCGTAGTCAGTGGCTATGACATCATAAGGCAACTTGGGGATGAAAGGAATAGTTGGAAATCGAAGGAAACACTTCTCTTTAATCATCTCTTGCTTTTCTAAGTCAGTCTCGCTTTTCTCCAGGTCTTCTGCTCCAATGCATTGAACTTTTCCTCTGATTCCTGTTATATACCCATCAGGGCTGCCGTGTACACAAAACGTATCTACCCGGATGGCTGGTTCCTTCATATCAAACGAGTATACCCCCTTGCAACAATTTTGGAAATTTAGAGTTTGTCAAGATTGCATTAGTTCACTATGGAGAGTGGTAATGTCTAGTTGAAGAAACAAACTACCTGGGTGCAGTGGCAGTCTTCTTGGCCTTGACCTGCAAAGCCACGCTTAAGAGAAGCTACTTCGAACCATCTTCCAGAGTACCTAACTGGGTCAAAGTTCTTAGCAGTCATGCCTCTCATCATCATCATCATCATTGTTTCCGGGTCACCACCATCAGATGGACTTTCAAGTGGAAGAGTCAGCTTGTTGTTTTCTTCCACAGCAGCACTGCCTAGTTGGCAAATGTTCTGATGACCAGACGAGAGATCCAACGCAACACCCTGCCAGAAGAAACTCAGAAGGTTAAAACAACTTGTTGGCTCTCCAATCAGACATGCTTAATTGCAATGTCGGCTCCAGCATACCTGGCCTGCCTGAGATAAAAGCAAAATAGCTGCCAACCCTGAAACTAGATGCTTTCTCAAAGCCAGGTTTCCAATTGGCTTCTCCAATGAACATTTTAAATCAAGAAACCCTGTGGAAGAAGTACAGTAGCACTTGACTGTGACAGAGCAATGAGATCTCCTGTCTATCCTGATCAGAGAACATCTTCTGTTTCATAAAAGAAACAACAAGGGATAACAGAAACCTGAGGTCAGTTAACCTTGAATTAATCTATCCATAACCGGAGACAGTTTCATTCCAGGATCTGATTCTGTAACTTTGTCCTAAAACTAACTAAAATGAAGCTCTATGCATTGATGATTACTTGAGGTTGATTGGAGAGTTAGTTGTTAGGGTTCAATATATAAAAATCCTACCTTGATGTCGTAGTAGCAGCAGGTGGAGAGAAGCCATGAGAAAAAACTGGTCTCGAGATGCTTATGCTACTATTTACCATTCTCTCTCTCTCAACTTGTTTCGGTCGCCACAGATTTTTGTGTCTTTTTTTTTTGTTTTTTTTTTAATTTTATTTAAAATGTTGACAGGTTGGGAGCTTGATATTTTATGGGTGAATTAGGTGAGTGACAAAAAAAAAACTAACAAATAATATAACCATTAATTTGAAAAAATTAGATATTTAGGAGTAAGGGTAAAGTAAATTACTTTTTTGGGTTTTATAGTTTAGGAGTAATGGTGGATGGGTGACCGGCGGTGATGGTGTACGGTGGTCCGGCGGTAGTCCAGTGGTGGTCCGGTGGTGATCCAACGGTGATCCAGCGTGGTTCGGCAGTGTTCTGGTGGTGGTCCGATGAGGGTGGTCGGAGGTGGTGGTCGCCGGAAATAGTAGTCGTTGGAAGTGGTGGTGGTGGCCGCCGGAAGTGGTTGTAGGAGGTAAGGAGTGTGGTCTTAGGGGGTGGGGTTGGTGGTGGTAGGGGGTGAGAATGATGGTGGTAGGGGTTGGGGATGATGGTGGTGGTAAAGATAATATAGTATATATTACTCTTTCCGTTTCAAAATATAAGATGTTTTGGAGAAGTTTTTTGTTTCATAATATAGGATGTTTTCAAGTTTATATTATGCAGTATTGTTTCTGATTGGTTGAACTTGTTAAAAGTAAAGAATTCTTAAGCTTTAGTTAAAACATCGTATATTTTGAAACGGAGAAAATATATTTTATATAATGTATATTAGCTTTTTATCGTTAGAATAGTTAGTTGTTGAATTATAGTTTTTTTTTTGTTGGTTATAGAGTGCAATTATCATATTTTATTCCCGTGTCGTTTTCAACTTGCTGTAATGGGCCCTAACATAAATCAAGAACCCAATAGTAGTAACCAGTAATTATATAAATTTTATTTTTTTCCCGAAATGTTACAACATTTTATATATAAATTAAATCAAAACATTTTTGATAAATGTCAAAAAGAATATATATTTTTAAAAATAAGGGCTTTAGCCTTTTTAAACTTTTTCTTTTATGATTTTAAGGACTTAGAATGAATTTCATATGTGATTTTTTATTTTTATTCCAAAAAATTTGATCTAAATGATATTATAAGTTTTACATTTTTTAATATTTAACAAAATTCATTTCATAACGAAAATTAAAAGGAAAAATTGTGGGTAAAATTTTTTGCTAATATTTTAAGAAAAGAATAATTTAATACTTTTCAAACAAAAATTCAAAGGAAAATTAGATTTAATATATTTTTATAAATCATCAGTTAACATATCCTGAGATTTTAAGAGAAATTTAGGAATATTACAATTAGTAAAACCATATTTTAAATTTTGAACAAGATATTTTATTTTTATTATGATTATTATTATTATATGACAAATAAACTATTATTATTATTATTATATGACAAATAAATTATTATATTGTATGTGTATATAATGTAAAGAGAACAAATCTATGTACTAACTAACATGTATAGTGAATTATTTTACAAAATACAAACGAATTGTAATACCTGAAACCAAATTATCACTAACTCCACGCTAGAATTCTATAGAACCTCACCTACATAATTTTCTTAGGCTCATTAGAGAAAACTTCAGCGTATCATTTTTAATTTTATCATTAAAATGATTCTATCTATTAAATTTTTTTTTTATCTATTTTATATTTGTTTTTTTGTAACAAACACATAATAATTGTTGGTAAATATGGTGTTACTACGGTAAAGAAAAAACCATTAAAAAAAAAATTTAATATATTTCCAATCTAAAAGTTTAGTCTTTCAGCCTCGACAGAAGAACGTATGTGATAAGCTCCTTCTCTTTGAAGGAGCCGCACTTATAATGTCTTCATTAGAAAGAAGATAATTATTATATTATTAAAAATTGATTAAAAAATTAAGAAAAAAATAGAGTAAAAAAAGGTTAAGTTGTAGTAAAATATTAAAATTAAATGAATAACTATATTAAAAGAGATCCAAAACAGATAGTTTATTATATGAAAAAAAATATAAATAGTAAAAAAAAAAAAAAGTATACGTCTCTGTCTAATAAAATAAGAAGAAAAGAAAATGTCACCAAAAGAATAACAAAACTTCGGAGACGACGTGGAAAAAAAAAACGTAAATAAAGATCATGAATTGATAAATCAATTCAATTCACACTGGTTAGACTGAAGCAAGTAGCTGCACTTCTCAATTCATTCTCTCCAATTTCATCAATCTGTTCCTTCAACGTTTCACCAGAGCTGCAACCACCACCAAACAATACTCATATTCAATCATTATATTTCTTATTAAATTTTCACACTTTTAAAATAAGAAAATGGAGAAGAAGAAACAATCACATACCTTGAGGCATACGCTTCTTTAGAATCCGCAAATGATTGCCTATCGTCGATGATTTCAAGAAACTGATGGATTTCGTCGTATTCATGAGCATCATCTTCTTCTTCTTGTTGCTGATGATTTGATGCCATTTGCAGATTAACGAGCTGTGATTGTATTCCCATTACACCGCTATCGCTCTTCATCTCGTGACAGCTCTCGTTTTGATTGTTGAACCCTCCTCCGTTGTTGTCGTTATACATAAATCGATTATGAACACCCCAAACATTATTATTGTTTGTCATAATCTCCTTGCCCGAATCCGTATTATAAGCAGGAGGACTATAGCCATTGTTATTGACCTCACTACAACTATAAGTGTAAGACATTTGGGGCTGTTGTGTTTCAGATACGGGCAACGGACTAAAGAATGGGGCTACCACATTGCTTTGGTTATTGTTAACGTTAAGTCCCATTCCTAAATCTAGCTGCGATGTTACATCATCCTGTTGCTGCTTATTATCAACACCAACACCAAGGTCATTAATCATAATCTGATTATGGTTTTGCTGGTTTTGACCATCGTTTTGAGAGCGATAGAGTTGTAGCTGTGAATTGACAGCTTTGAGTTCTTCTTCAGCGAGCCAAATCATGTATTGAAGCTGTTGCGTGACGCCGAGGCAACCGTGGACAGGGGAACGGTCACGGACATAAGACTGGAAGATGATAGATTTCATAGCTTCGGGTCTTTGAATTTCGTCGAGTCTTTCGAGGATTTTGACGATGCTTCTAACGCCGAATAGCCTGTGAACGTTTTGGAACAGTTTTGGCTGTTCAGCGGGGAAGTAAGGCGCGAGGGGGCAGTCCGCGGCGCAGCGTCTACGTTGGTATTTGCATGCGGCACAGGCCCCACTCGTGCCGCCTTTAAGAGTCATCAAAACAACGAGAGCGATCAAGAGGAGATCCAAAAACCTCTCCAGTGACCCTTTGTGGATGTGTTTACGTGGCTCATTCGATGGGAACAGAACAAGAAACTAGACAAAAAAGAAAGAGATGGAAGGATTTTGAAAGAGACGTGTGTGAGTTAGTGTTTGTGTGTCAATGGTTTTTGGTAATTGAGAAGGGAAGAAGGAGATGCAGTCTGGTATATAAGCCGGATTTTGCTGAAAGTAGAGACGACTCAGTAAAATACAGATTAATATTAAAATTAAAAACGTTTAACGATATTTTAGGGGGAGATTTTTTTATGATTTGTTTTTTTTTTCTAAGAATAGTTAATTTTGTTTTTACTTAATAGAAAAGCATAAAATCTTACTTGTTTTATTTCTTTTTTTAAGTTTTGGATTGGATCATTTTTTTGAATTTTGTCGTGATCATCTCACTATTACACAAATTTTTGGGTCAATTTATGTAGGTTTTAAATTGAATTAATTGTTTTCAGTCTTATCACATAGTTGAACCAGACAAAAATTTAAGTTATATTTGATCGAATTTTCATAAATTATTTCTTTCTTATATACATTTGTTTTTTTATCCGAATACTTCTATTTGAGTTGTTATGATGAAGTTAAATTCTCAATTATTCTTAATTCCTTTTATAAAATATAAACGTGTACGTTGAACAATGTAAAGAAACGTATGAATTTGTTTTTTTAACTTCGGACATAAAATGATAAAACACATTGTTGGAAAAAGAAGGAATTATCATTTTTTATTTTCTCGAA
The DNA here is from genome assembly GCF_000633955.1 of Camelina sativa. Lineage (NCBI taxonomy): Eukaryota > Viridiplantae > Streptophyta > Magnoliopsida > Brassicales > Brassicaceae > Camelina > Camelina sativa. Next base: position 14,894,644 of record NC_025688.1, read on the forward strand.
GGTCGTATAGATTTATATGAACATATAATGCTTTAATTTGACGATGATTTTGCCAAAGATTATACTATAAATGACATCTTCTAAAACCTCTTCCACTGAAAACACTATTGCTTAATCTTAAAGACAAAATCTTCTTCCCCATCCATCCTCTCTTAGAACGACTGGGATGAGTAAATCACACATTCCATTCCTCTCCAGTTTCCCATTATCAAAAAATAGTACTTACTTTCTTTGCAGTTTGTACTTGGGCGATCTCCAAAATTGTACCAACGTAACTCTCTACTTGCTGTTTTTTTTTCCTTTTTCTTTTTCTCAACGTTTCTTTTCGTAGAGAAGAACCTGTGGTTGCAAGTGTCCTCTCTCACACATAGAAAGTACATCACTCCAGCTACCGATAACCTGAAGATATTACATCAAATGAGGTGACATAATGTTTGACAAATGTATCTGCCTGCAAAGTCCGGTGTAAATGATAGTATTACCTTGACAGTTTGGTCATCGTACATGATCCACCGATCGTGCTCATGACTATATGTAAAGCAATGATAATGCTGTCCATAATAACAAACCTGGAGTTGCAGAAATAGCAACAACAACAAAAAAAGGCCGTGAGGGTAGGTTCAAAGCAATGAAAACACAAAGTACAGCCGGTTTCAAGTTTGGGACCATTTTCCTGGTAATATCACTGGGAAAAGGAAGAAATTCGTACCACGGAAACTAAGCTATATGTGCTCTTAGGGTCCAAACCACGGTACATGATGCTGATATCTATCTCTGTATTCAAGGCTGCAAGAGTAGCTGCTATGTCTTCTACAGTCTCACATGTGTTTTGCCACCCTAAAACTGCCAGTCCCAGAATAATTGGTATCAAGACACAAATATCAGTGATCTGAAAAGTTTACATCCATCAAAACACTAAATCCAAGTTTTACCTGTAGTAAAAACATGTGGTGGAGTGGTGAGAATATGGTGGATATGGTTCGGTTTCCCACACCCGCCAGCTTCGGGATCACAGGCTAGTTGATGGTTCATCTCGACAAGATTTAGAAGTTCCTCAAAAGATTTTTCAGCGCATGTAACCTATTAGACGTAAAGTGGGACAAAACCAGAGTGAATTATCTACTAATATGCATGAAAACGCAAGTCTAATGAACACTCATATGCTACCTTCATGGTGCGTAGGGCACTAGCATTGATGTTATGGAAAAAGGAAGTGTATTTCATGTGTCTGGACTCCAGACCACAGCTGTAGCAATTCAGTTGCTCAAAAATATCCATTCCAAACAGAGAATGGGCAATACATGTGCGATTGACACAGTCCCATGAACCCGTACTGTTGCTCTCAGCAGATTCTGTGTCAGACACGCTTGAGGTTTGTGCAAATGAGCGATGAAGGCAGTCGAAGATTACAGCCAATACTTCTGAAGCATCGTTCATCTGAGCCTGTACACCATATCACATTCAAGTTTAAGAACCTTATGAAAACAGAAAGTTTAGTCGTGTAAAACCAGAGATCAATTGCTCTTTACCTCTTGAAAAAAACTGCTATCTGGATACAAGTTACTCAAAGCAATCCTTAGAGATGAAGGAGCCACAGGTTCTTTTCTTGTTTGACTCGAAGCAGCGCTTAAAGCAGTAAAAATTTCATACAAAGAGCAAACAACACAGGGATCTCCCACGTGATGGTGCTCTAGTGTTGAACTCTGCAAGAACTCAGCGCGAAACATCCCCAAATTCCATAGAGACTAAGATCATAACCAAAAAAAAAAAAGAAAATCAACATATGGAAAACTTTTAAGCTGGAAAGTATAGACACTAATACCCAAGAAATCAAACAGTTTATGAGAAATCAAGTATCGAAGGTTACCTGTATGATAACATTTAAAAAGCAATTGTATTCGCCAACTTCATTCTGAAGACCAGTGCCAAATATGGCAACTCCGGTCGAACTCGGAGATTTCATTGTCACATCAGATAGAACCCCATCATTATTTACTTCCATAGGTGTCCTCAAATATGAAGTCGTATTTCTACCTCCTTGGTACACGTCTGGGTTTAAACAAAATTTTATGGTGTCAGATGCTTCATATCGAGGGGATTTATCACCCCAAAATTATCACAGAACAAATATGTTGAAAATTTTGAGAGAAAGGTAGAAGAAGGTGTCCATAATAAAATAAAATAAAAACAATTGTTTAAGACATCTATACAAATATGCCTACAAGTATCATATAAAAAAAGTGTCCTGAGATGGAGATAAGTGGTATATACTATAACCATTCTCCATGCATATGACATAGTCAGCCAGACATAATATATAAACAAAGGATGGTTGAAAACCTACCAAGGCTTTGACGTACTGCCCTTTTAAGGTCAGCTTGAAACCTTTCTTCTTCATCGTCTTCAGCTTGTAATTGTCTTAATGTCTTTGTTCCCGCATCTACATCACCAGGATAACATATTAAATGAAAGGTAAATGAAACTAGAGAAAAAGTGCTAGAAATTAGTGCAAATACTGTCATTCTTTGTTGACAGAAACGAAAAGTCAAGACACTTGTTACACATGCATATTTAAATTATTTCATTAGTTTCTACAGATAAAAGCAGTTTCATTAGTGCCTTAATGGTCTTCCCAGGAACATCTAATAAAAGTTTGAATTATCAGTAAGCTGATGAAAACAAAGCTAGATCCATATCAGATCATCTATCTACACGTCACGATTATTTATGCTTTAAAAACAATGACACAGAGAAGAATCAAAAAAAGTCTAACCACCATTGCTACGTAGAGTTTCAGATTGTCCCTCACTTTCGGTGCCTGACCTCTGAGATTTACAATTCTCGCTCCCAGAAGGTGTGACCTGATATTTTCCATCAACTAACTTGTTTGAAGCTTTTTGGCGTCTACCTCTCTGCCCGGTGCGTTGATCAGATTGCAGAACACCAGCGGGAATAGCTACGCCATTAGGCAATACTGCAACACAAAAAAAACACAATGTAAGTGCTACAGAAAGGCAGTAGACACATAATTTCATAGTTGAAGATCAGAGCTAACCTTCTTGGGAATTTACATCCTGCATAGCAGAATCAGATATCAAACAATGATTTGTCGCTGTGATAACACCATTTATATTCACTTTGGCTAATTCCAAGTCGTTATGTATTCCATTCCTTTTCTCCTGGTAAAGCAAAGAAACCCAGAAATTAATTTCAAGTGATGATAAACAGAACCACAACTCCACAACCTTGTCACTCTATTGTTACCTGATTTATGGATATTCCGTGTTCTTGTAAATCTAAATCATCAACGAAATTTTCTATGCGATCATTATACACTTCCTCTGTCACATTTATCGACACAAAAGAGCTGTATTTCTTTTTCTGTTCTGCGATGTGCTTCTCCTTAGCTTCATTCTCAATTCTTCGTTGATACTCAAGAGTTTTTTCAAGCTTCCTCTCCTCTTCCTCTAGTTCTATACGGCGTCTATATTCCTCTTCCTCTTCATTTAAAGCTTCAACGGCTTCAGAAAAAACATCAGCCTCTGAATGATCACCAAAAGATGCAACAGAAGGGTGGCTGGAACAAGAAATCAGCAGGAACATCAACGGCAGATTATTCACCACCAACATTTATAAAACAAAGATTTTCCAAGTTACACCATCTTAACTAAAAACTATTTATAAAGCAGATCATCACCTGTGTTTAATTGAATCATCGTTGAAGCGTTGGTCGTTCCCAGTAGTAGCCTATAACAAAACATTAGAACTAGTTACAAATAGAGACAAGAAATAACTAAAAGGCAGACTACAGATAAGTTCAAACCTTTAAATCCTTTAGTTTTCTCGTGTCTTTAATCTTTTTCTTGTCCTTGGACTTTTCGAGCATGTGTTTTGAATTATCATTTCTTCCTCGAGTCTCCTTCGTAGAATCAAGAGCGAGCTCAACAAGTAAAGCTTCTCTTGCAGCATCAGACTTCTCAGTGGCATCTTTCTCTGCCAACGCCTCCAAATGTGCCTGGCAGAGAAAGTACCAAGGTCTAAAGAATTAGAACCTGAAAGAACACAGCATCCAAATGGAAGAAAAAGGAACAAGGTTTAAAGAGTTATCCTTACCCGCATGTAGGACTTCATTAAAGGTAACAATACTATCTGATAATCGTTGGAGGAAACTGGTCCAAGTCTTAGCTCTGATTGCTGCATCTCAGTGACAATTCGCATCATTTGCGCGTCGATTTTGCTAAGCTGCGATAGCACACGTGCAGGGTATTTTTAAAGCAGAAAGGCATTTATTAATTATCCCAGTAGTGTTGCGTAAAGATAGAAAAGGTTACCTCTGCAGACAACTGCTCTTTTTGTTTCTGGATCGCAATCTCTATAAAACTGTCAGCCTCATGTAAGGAATCCTTCATCCCCCATTCATAAGCTTCACCAGATTCCAGATCACGTAGCTGAGAACTCATGCTTCCATATGATTCTTCATATCCAAATTGATTGTAGTTAAGAGATTCTGCATCTTTCAATACGTTTGTTATGGCATCTAACTCAAACCTACTACTCATAAACACCAACCCATGGTCACTCTTATTTAGCTCTTCTCTTCGTTTCCTAAGCACAGTTTCATAGCTTTCATGCGTAAAGTCTGCTGAAGTCTCCCTCTTCCGGCTTTCTTCAAGACAAATGTCCACAACAGTTTGCAGTGCTCCCTCATAGCTTACGTGTTCGCATTTTCTCTCGCAAAGGTTCTGCAAGCGACTCAACTCCTTTTCAAGAATCTCCATGATCTCCAGCCCTTTGTTTGTTTTTTCTTCCATTGTGTGCATCCATGACACAATTTGCTCCCCGCTAGAGGGTCCTGTGAAGATCCATGAAAGAAATCCATCCGCACCAGAAGACACATTATCCCCATTAGCAATATCTCTGGAACTTGCTACAACTACATTATGCAATGCTGAGCCCATAAATTTCTCTTGTATGCACTCAGTGCCAAGCAATTTTTCATCCAGAAGAAGACATGAACCTTCAGCATCAAAAAGAATCTTCTCTGTAACTTCACGACCAAGGTCGCCAAAATTAATTTTATCATTGGGGTTACTTTGTTCAGAATATCGACTCAATCCACAGGCCTGAGATAAGTCATGCAGAAATCTCAGAATTTTCCCGAGTTGGGAAGCTTCCAGAAAACAGATGCATATGGGTGACTGGTTCAAGCTTCGATTTACGAATTGCGAAGCAGAGGGTATATTCTGGAGTTCATCCACGGTAAATTGTATCACCTTATCATGATGGCTGGCAGCTAAATATTTGTGTCTGATAAGTAGCTCAAAGGCTGCACGGATTTTCATAAGGAGCTTTGCGCGTTCAGGATCATCAGATATAGGCCATCCATCAGGAGGAGGAAATGCGATCGACAGCTTACACTCTTCAGACTCATTCTCATTACAACCGTTGCAAGCATCTCCAAGGCTTTCCTTCTCTGGTGAAGTATCATTCCATGCATCCTCGAAGCAGTCGTCACCATCTTCCATATTATCGCCAGGGTGAAAGTCATTAAACTCAGATTTTTGGATTCTCTGCTGACTGCGAAGCAATTCCACTGCAGCAGAGAGATCCAATGGTTTCCATGGGAAACTAAGAAGTATATCAATCCTATCAGTGGCGAGAATCTGAGGCAGAACCATTTGCATCTTAGGTACGACATTACCCATGTGCACCTGCACAATGTGCTGCATATGAGCTTCAGAATCCATGAACTTTTCACTACACCTGCAGCAAACCAAGAAACTCCAAGTCTTGTTGGCCTCACAAAAAGACAGTGCTTCACTTATAATCTCATTTGCTTGCCCATCCTTTGAAGCACTAAAGTGACTCTTAAGATCACTAACCTTAACTCTAAGCAATTCTTTCTTCATTTCTTCGCTCATAGAATCCCAGTACGACCTAACCCGATCCCTTCTGTCCGCTGTGGAGCCGTTTTTCCTAGCATTTCCATGCTTTCTCCTCTCCCCACTTCTCTGCCCTAATGTTTGATCTGATCCCTTTTTGTCAACATTCTCCGACGGGGAAGACTCTGAGTTCTGCTGTATCAACCTAGCTGCAGCTACCCTAACTTCAACCTCCTTCCTTAACTCTTCACGACTCTTGGTAGCTTTTTTAATCTCGTTAGGCCTCCTGGTCTGAACCAAGTTACTCTCAATAGGATCCTCAGCCATTCTCCTGATGGGAATCAACCGAAACTTGTCTTCACCTTTGCCCAGGTTACTCATCCAAGTTGACAACGAACCAATGTTAGACTTCTGTATCAGAGACCTGAGCTCATCCTGGACATGTGCAATACGAGCCTCAGGTGTCAATATCTTAAGCTGAGTCTCATCCTGAAGACTCTCTTTAGCAGGATCAATAGGATTCTCGATGGAGAGAGCACGTTGGCACTCTTGCACAACTTCGTCGTACTCTCTCTTGCCATCGTTGGCAGCGTCGTAAAGCAAGTTGGCATAGAAATGCCCAAACTCAATCGAATCGGGAGAGAGCTCAACAGCTTTCCTAGCAGATTCGATTGCGTTGCGGAGATGCTTGTGTTTGGTAGCAAGATCCTCGTATNCTCTTAAGATCACTAACCTTAACTCTAAGCAATTCTTTCTTCATTTCTTCGCTCATAGAATCCCAGTACGACCTAACCCGATCCCTTCTGTCCGCTGTGGAGCCGTTTTTCCTAGCATTTCCATGCTTTCTCCTCTCCCCACTTCTCTGCCCTAATGTTTGATCTGATCCCTTTTTGTCAACATTCTCCGACGGGGAAGATTCTGAGTTCTGCTGTATCAACCTAGCTGCAGCTACCCTAACTTCAACCTCCTTCCTTAACTCTTCACGACTCTTGGTAGCTTTTTTAATCTCGTTAGGCCTCCTGGTCTGAACCAAGTTACTCTCAATAGGATCCTCAGCCATTCTCCTGATGGGAATCAACCGAAACTTGTCTTCACCTTTGCCCAGGTTACTCATCCAAGTGGACAACGAACCAATGTTAGACTTCTGTAT
>NC_025688.1:14903847-14948958 GCF_000633955.1 Camelina sativa
GGAATCAACCGAAACTTGTCTTCACCTTTGCCCAGGTTACTCATCCAAGTTGACAACGAACCAATGTTAGACTTCTGTATCAGAGACCTGAGCTCATCCTGGACATGTGCAATACGAGCCTCAGGTGTCAATATCTTAAGCTGAGTCTCATCCTGAAGACTCTCTTTAGCAGGATCAATAGGATTCTCGATGGAGAGAGCACGTTGGCACTCTTGCACAACTTCGTCGTACTCTCTCTTGCCATCGTTGGCAGCGTCGTAAAGCAAGTTGGCATAGAAATGCCCAAACTCAATCGAATCGGGAGAGAGCTCAACAGCTTTCCTAGCAGATTCGATTGCGTTGCGGAGATGCTTGTGTTTGGTAGCAAGATCCTCGTATACGGAAGCAACCTTGACGTAGATAGTACCTTGAACACGGTGGGCTAGGGCAGAGTCGGGATGGCGAGAGCAGGAATCCTTGATGAGACGAATCGCCTTGTTGTAGCTCCCACGACCGAATGACTTGAGTGCCTTCTCGCATTCTAGCTTGATCACAGACGAATCCAACGGCGCCGGGCTTTTCTTCTTCTGACCCATCCACGATTCAGCTTAAAACCCCTAATTTAATCGGCATGAAGAATATATATACTCAGATATATATATATATATATATATATATATTGTATGTATACGCCCTCCCCACCAAATGCGCAAAGATGTTCAAATCGGAAATTAATTTACAGACGGCGTCGCCTCGGAGATTCCGGCAACGCAATACGGCGGAGAGAGTTGGTGAAGGGGAAAGAGATAGAGAGAGTAGAACAGGAGTCGTTGTTTGCTCTCTCTCTCTCTCGCTCGCTATGGAGCAGAAAAATCACTAAACCGAAGAAGGATTACACGACCGGTTCACTCATTTTAGTGTTAACCCATCCGTATTTATGGTTTAACCAGAGTGAGCGGAATCATCGGTTTGCGAACTGAACCGCTCTGTTCAATTGGATTTGGATCAAACAAAAAAATGATGTCTATGAAACTTAAGAAAACAAAATGTGTCCTTTAACCAATTGAGATTAATATAACAGTTATATTATAACTAGGACTCAGACCCGAGGAGGAAGAATTTCAAAAAAAAAGAATTTAATTTAATTTAATTTAAGCTTATATATTATAAATTTATTTGAAAGTAATAGAATAGTTTAAGAGTATGTGATCCTAAAAAAAGAGAAAATAATAAGTAGTACTAAAACTACACAAATGTTAAACATAAAGTATTAGTAAAAACACAACCATCAAAATGAAAACAAAAAATATTGTTCATAATATAAAATTATTTTGGCAAAAAGACATAACCCAAAAAAAATTATGTAGTGAAAAGTCATACTGAATCGAGGCAATCTTACCGAAGTATTGTTTAATGTATTATAAATATAATATATTTTGTAAATAATTATGATAAAGATTTGTAATTATTATAACAGTTATTAATATTTATATTATTAGTAAAAAACTATAATAAAAAATTGATTTTGAGAATATCGAATGAATGGTTGTAATGAGTAAATGTAACTTTCTAACAAAATAATTATAAAAATAAAATATATTTAATCTTTAGTGAAAATGTATCAAAGACAATTATAGTAAAATACATATTTGTGTTAAGATAAATAGACGCAACTCTAAATTATATTTTAAAACTGAAATTTTATATTGTTGTAATCATTTCTAAAATCTCTAGTTATATTACAGAATAACATTGGACGATTCTCGAACATCCCTTGAATTTCGACAAGATATGAAACTCATTGTAGAGAGACTTGGTGTGTTCATCATCGGAGGTTTTCACGGCGACGTGGAGAGTTTTGTCGTGTATTTTCTACTTGAAGAGGCTCACCAAACCGAATGAACCTTTTCCTAGAAACATTTCGAACTCCAAATCTAACACTACGATCGCAAATAAAAAGTTAATTTGGCTCTAAGCAAAACCTTGAGTGAAAGTGAAATCCGAGAGTTTGTAAATTGTAAGTAGCTTGGGGAGGAACTTATAACGATTCAATCCAAAATTTCTTTTTTATTTTCTGTTTTTTTTTTTGATAAAAAGTATTTTCCTTTTTTCACAGAATAGAAAAGTTGAGTTGCGGAAAAGAGGAAATAACAAATAAATACCGTTATGATTTTTTCTATGCCACCGGATTTCTCATAAAAAAATAAGTATATGTTTCTATTAAAGGTTTTTAATTTATTTATGATAAAGGATATATTCTACTAATCATCAAATTTTATCAAACAAAAATATAATAATAATAATAAATTTTATTAAAGGTTTTTTATACTATTCAACAAGATTTATCATTTTTTATATTTGTTTTGTTAAATGTTTTAAATTTATTGTTGATAAAAGATATATTCCACTGATCATCAAACTTTATATAAAAAAAACAAAGACTAACCACAATTAATTGAGCTTTTCCATTACTCTCTTGATAATTTGGGTATCTATTATCCTCATAAAGATAAAATCTGAATAGTCAAAATCTGGACAAAATCTGAATCAAAGTTGGGGATCTTAGTTTAGATACAAATAATGGTGGACCAAAAAACATATATATATATATATATATAGATAAAAATAAAAAAATCTATTATGCAAATAAAGAAATATTTAGTAGAATATTTTACTCTGTAATTTGTAATATGAAGAATTATTAATCTGAGATTTCTAAGTAACTTCAATCCCAATTTCCTTTTTTTATTTTCTGTTTTTTAATTTATTTACAAAGAAAAAAAGTAAATTTTGATAAAAGTATATTCTTTTTTTTTCACGGAATGGAAAAGTTAAACATGAGCACTGTAGAATCCGTTGAACATCCAGCCAAGTATCCTGCGCCAGCTGACTAGAACATTTTGCACACCTTCTTGGTATAAGAGCGGAAACTGCATAACCAAGAAAAAGAAAGAAGTTAGGTACAAACTGTTTGACGGTGAGAAAGATTAAACTTGTTGTAATAATGCAATGAATAAGTTTACCTTTAGACAATACCGTGCAGAGACATCCTGGTCGAAGACACCAAGAGCAATAACATGAAGGGATGAGAAAAAGACAATATAAAGAGATAGAAACCAGTCGTTGTAGGCAGGTGTCCATGAGAATGTTGTGTATGTTTCATATAAGAAGAGAGTGAAATCGAATGTAATGTTCTTGTAGAAGAAGTAGCAAATCTGTGAATAAGAGAATACTAGTTAGAACCAAAAGTAATGATTATATTAAAGACTCATGCCACAAAAGGCTGGTCTCAATCTGAAGATGTAGGGATGATATTTACCATTGTCGAGATCCGCCTGTAACACCAGTGTCCATGGACTAGTAACAAACGCTCCAGATATCTGAACTGAGCAATCGCTATGTCGCTGGACATTACAGCCTGAACAAGGACCAGGATAGCCCACAAAAAGAATTAACACACAACGAAAAGACACAAATAAGTTATACAAATCTATATTGAACCTGCATTCCTTCCACACCGCTAATCCCAACACTATATCTGCTTCTTGAAGCATTCCAACATCATTAGCGCCATCACCAATTGCTAATGTCGTTTTACCATTTCCAGATTTTACTAGTCTTGTCACCTGCATTGCCATTTCATTCTTGAAAAAATCTTGATAGAGGAAAAAGTATACAAAACAATAAGTAAAACAAAATCTAACCAGAGCTCTCTGTTTTGGTGATGAATGACAACAGATGACAGACGCACAACCAACAGCTAGCTCAAGAGTGCTTTACATCATCATCCAACGCGTAAGCAAGTGATTTTCCATCAATGATTAAAGCAAAATCATCAGAGCTCCCACCAGAGTACTTTAACTGAGTCTTTCCATTGATTATCTGAGACAAGGCATTTTCTTTTGATGCCTGCATGATAGAATTAGACACATTGATTCATTCATCTAATGCTAATACTATTCAGCTACCTTTGTAATGGCATCTTTTTCTCCAGTTTTTTCCAGTGATAGGATTTCAGGGGTCTCTAAGTTGATTATGATCTGCTTCATGTCTTGTCTGAGCAAACTACAAGTCAAAGACGAATACACAAAAGGGTTCATAGAGTGGAAAGACAGTAGTAAAAATAAGTATGCAGAAACTCAAAGAGTATATAATATATATTAAGGTGATACTAAGAAATTGATACTCAATATTGATAGCAGTCTCCATTTTGTCAAAACCCAAATTTTTATTCCTGCTTGAGCAATCTTGTCTATGCAATCAGGGACCTGAAAGAAATCAAAGGATCAAAAGGGAAAAGATTTGAGTATTTCAATTCATCAATCATATAATTAGTCATGTAAAAATATCCTCAGTGGTTTTGTTTACTTCATTTTGAAGTTTATCTTCAACAGCAGTTGCTCCAAGGAGAATCAAGTCTTTCTCAACCTTATCTATGACTTTCTCTATCAGCTAGTTCTTGGCTTCACTGATTTTCTCATTGAAAACTTTGTATTCTTTCTCATCAAAGACTGAGAACTTTGATACTTGCATATGGCTCCTGAATATGCATGAAGTGGAAAATTAACAGAGAAATCAGATGTATACTCCTTTGGAGTTGTTCTGCTTGAGTTAATCACTGGACGTAAACCTGTGGATACATCCCAACCACTGGGAGAGGAGAGCCTTGTTGAATGGGTAGGTAGGACTGCTATCTAAACTTACATTAACATGTATACCTCTACTTCAATATCCTCAAGTCGTTTGAATTTTGCATTATTTGCTTTTCAGGCCCGGCCTCTGATAAGTCATGCCATTGAAACCGAGGAATATGATTCTTTAGCAGACCCCAAGCTTGGAGAAAACTATGTGGATTCTGAAATGTTTAGAATGATAGAAGCAGCGGGAGCTTGCATGCGTGCGCCATTCAGCTGCCAAGAGACCTCGGATGGGACAAGTACAAAACATTTTCTTTTCTTCTTTCCTCGAAATTGAGTTTATTTGGCTTAAAACTTAATCTTGATACACTATTTTGCAGATTGTGAGAGCTTTTGAAAGTTTAGCTGGGGATAACCTTACCAACGGAATGAGACTAGGCGAAAGCGAAGTCTTCAACTCAGCTCAACAGTCAGCAGAGATCAGATTATTTAGAAGATGGCATTTGGTAGCCAAAATTACAGTACAGATTTTCTCACACATAGTAGTTACAATAGCAGAGACGAAAACGTGTAAATATCATACACACAGATTTGTTTTTTCTTTCTTTAGCTATTAGAGGCAACAAACAACCCATCAATAACATCCCAGTTTTGTCTCAAAAACACTTCCCATCTTTAGCGCCTCAAACCTGCACTTCTTGTTCCTGTTAAGAGTGCTTAAAACAGTAAGAGTCTCTCTTTCCGGTTTTTGTTTTCTTCTTGATTTGTGTTCATCTTACTGTTTCCATGTGGTGAAACTAAAGAGACTACCAAAACAGAGGATTGCAGAGGAGCATGTGGTTGAAGAGAGCTGAGAAAAAGGGATATATAGATGGGTAATATATACTTATGTTCTGGGTAATTTCTGGCACAAGAATGCATCGTTGTCTTACATGGAACTACTACTTTTGTATCTATATTTTGCGACGTTACTACTTGTCATATCATCATCTCAATCTTATATACTTATGACATCTATATCTTTAATGTTAGTAAATACCTTATCACAAGAAGCAATTGCAGAGATTTCATTCATGCACTTAATAACAAAACAAGAGAAAATACAATACAAGCTAACAAAATTGACAAACATGGATTTGCGTTGGAGCAAAACGTACAAGTTAAGATACTAATAATAATGATCAACACTGTGAATACAATACATATACTATAGGTGAATTATAACCTAGTTAATAGTGAATTAGTGATCATGCCGTCAGAATCGTAATCTTAGCAGAAGGATCCTAAATTATATTGTGACCAATGTTTGGTACTCATCAGTGGCTCCCACAAGTGGATCGTAGCCTGCAGGAAACAATGTTGAAGAAAATTTCAAATCCATCCAAGAATGATCCCAAGCACCATCGTTGGCACAAACCCCAAAATCATTATCTGTCGGAAAATAATCCCTGCCGGACGTGAAAGGATCGAGCAGAGAAGAATCCGAAACACCAACATCCCTATAAACCTCGGAAGCAGCACAAGATCCCATAGCTGTTTCGTGGTAGCCACCGAAGTCGACGTGACCAAACCCTAATCGATCTGAAACCCTATCTTCTTCCGTCTCCGTCTCCTTCGGCTTCGAGTTTCCTCTTCTTAATATACTTAGCTTTCGTTGCTTGATTCCAACTAGGTGAGAATCAAGGTTATCGACATGTCTCCTCAAATCCTCACCCGACAAACCCTTGATATCAGGGAAGTCGTAGCGATCGCAAGCATTATTCTTTCTTTTGTGATCACTCAACGCATTGAATTTGGCCAACAGTTGCGTTAGCGCTTGTGGTTTCTCTTGCGGCTCTGGCCAGATATGGAGATTGTTGTCGTCAGGAGTGTAACACACGAAACCAACAGAGTTGCCGCAGAGGACAGAGAGCTCTATGGCTTTCTTCTTAAAGCCTGGAAATCTCTGCTTGAAAACCTTTCTCTTCATCTTCAAATCATTATCATCATCAACATAGGACTTGGATCGAGGAGCCATCGGTCGTATACGAGAGAGAAACAGAGTAGTCGTAATGAGTTTATTCGATCGTAAGTGAAAACCACCAAAACCTATAAGTGATCGTAATGAGTTTTATTCAGGATTTAGGATATAAGTGAATTTATATGAGTAAGTTAAAAAAAAAGGATTTGGCCTAGACCCCTAATATTAAGAATTTTTGGCCTTTTGGCCCCCAAATTTAAATAATTATTTGCTATATTAGTAAATTATATATTTTCAATGTTCCTTTTCTTAAGTTTCAAAAATTTATTTAAGTATTGCTATTTATTAGTATTTTACAATATATACTTTTAAAAATTATAGTATTTTCGTAGATATAAAGTGTTAATTAAAAAAATAGATTAAAAATTGTATAATATTATATATTTATTATAGTATATAACATAAAGTTTTATTTTCATAAATCAAAGAAAAGTAATAATTATCTATAATTTATTATTAAAATATATATTTAATTGTAGTTATAAGTTATAAACACTTTTGACAACGAAAATGTATTTTTTTTTTTTGTTGTCTTAGGCCTCAGAGAATCTAGGCATGAGTAATAATGTGACAAGTGAAAACCTAGATACTTTGTTTTGAAATATGATGAAATATTTAATTTTTCTATTATCTAAATTATCTTTGTTTACGAGGAGAGAAAGACAATGACGGAACGTGTCTACTCCAGCGAGAAAAAGTGTCAATGAGGAGAGAAAGCAGTCACCTGAATTTCTAGCCATCGTCGCGGCAGCTTATTCCAACAGGAATGACTTTTTCACAACATCAACGACTTTCCCTTCACAACAGTAGCGACTATTCTTGTTCATTTTTTTTTGTCGCAGCTAGATCAACGACTTGAAAAGGAACAGAGCCTATGTTACTACAATAGCATTTTTAAGAATTAAGCTTTCAATAATTATATAATACTACGTAACTAAATATTTATATTAAACTGATTGAATTCCTTTTTTAACATAGACTTTCATCTAATATATATGATTTTATGTGGTGTGTAACATTAGTTATTTTTGAACAAAAATATAGCAAATATTACTTACTTAAATTCCATGTTTACTTGAAATATTACTATTACAAGTCTTACAATATTACTATTAAAAAGCTTTTTCATTTGCCCAGTCTTACAATTTTTTGGCACACTAGACCCTAAATTCTACACAAGATCACAGAAAAGATCCATACAAAGAGAAATTAATTAGACAGAACAAAGCCTACACAAGCTTCATCGGAAATCAAAACAAGATAAAATTTTTTTAACCCTAACAAATTACAAACCGATGCATCTGCGTTAAAGTCACACCAACCATTGATCGTTTGTGAAAAAATAATAATTGAGAACATCAAACAGAGCTCCGTAAAAATCATCGGTTTTATACACCAACAACCCTTCAGTTTAAGCCAGAAAAATCAATCGATTCACCTCGAATCCTTTGATTTTTTTCGGTTTTCAGATGAATCGGCGATTGATTTGCCTTTTGGATCAAGAGAGAAGAGAGAGGATCGGGAAAGAAAGAAAGAAGAAAATGAAAAAAAAAATTCCATTTATGTTTACGCATCAACGAATTATAATACGCCATGTAGCGTTGCTACTGCATTGCTAAGAGGAGGATATTGAACCTAACATTTAAAGGATTTTAAATTATTCTTAAAATCCTCTGTTATTCAATTGAGAATTTTAAAAAATCTTATTAAATCCTTTGTTATTCAACTAAGATTTATATAAAATCCTTTAAAATAATTCAGAATCTCTTGTTATTCAATCAATAGTTTATAAAACCAAGTTAAATCTATTGTTATTCAAAATATCACAACTTTCTTTTACAATGCTATTTTGAATGATTCTAAGAGACTTTTTTGGCTTTTTAGTTAAGAAATACTCCTCTCCCAATCATACCTTTTGAGATAGAATTTTAAAGGATTTCATTGAAAAACAAAACAAAAAAGACAGTCATAAAACCACCACCATCATACCTTTTGAGATAGAATTTTAAAGGATTTCATGGAGTCTATTTTGGAGGCAAGAGTGGATTGTCAAGCTTTTGAGACAGATTGTGCAGAGCTTATCGCGATGGTGCAGAAGCCCGACGATTGGCCAGCCTTTACGATTTTACTGGAGGATTTCTCTATTCTCAGATCTTCTTTCCCTTTCTTGACTCTGGACAGGATCCCTCGTGAGTCTAACACAAGAGCAGATTGTTTAGCCCGGTCTTCAAGGACCTTAGTTTCTGAAATTTCTTTTGTAAACTTTTTCCCTCCGGTTTGGGCGACCAATCTCGGAGTTCTCTTTTAATTTTAAATGTGTGGTTGGAAAAAAAAAAAACCACCACCATCTCAGGTTCGGTAAGCTTTCTCCGCAGATCTAACTCCGACAACTCTGGAAACTCTCTCTCTCTCTCTCTCTCTCTCTCTCCCCTTGTTCTTTCTTCTCCTCAAGTGTCCTTCACCTTCTTCTTCTTGCTTTTGCTCATCTTCTTCACTTAGTCTCTTCCTCTGTTCTTCATCTCACTAAAAGCTTCTTTTTTCTTTCTTGCATGATTTAGGCTATGTGGTGGTGTGATGGTGTCTCGACAAATTTACGTCTTCATCTCCTACAACTTCACAAAATAAGCGACATATATTCTTTCTTTCGTTTGTATTGTAAAATATTTTAAAATCACACAAAGTTTACTAAATAAAATCTCATATAATCTCATAGAATCACATTTCATTTTCTAAAAAGAAAAATAAAAAAAAATCCAAAATACAATCAAATCTCTTAAAAATCTCTGAAATCTTTCAAAATTCTAAAATATTAAAATCTTACCAAATCCTTTTAAATGTCATAATACCTCCCTCTAAGTTCCTTCCCACATAATTGATTCTTCTCTTAACTGACCGAAAAATGAGTTTTTAATTAGGTTTTTGGGTCCCAGTTACAAGAGAAACCATGAGAGCAACTCCCACTGAAGATGCTCTTACAAGCTCAACATCTGTAAATAATATGATTACCAAGACAACAAGAGATAGACGAAAGTGCATTCTAGCAGCCAAGAAAAAACGAACCGGGACCTACAAGGATCTCAAAAATTACCACTCCATTTTGTAATCACAAATTTCACGATAAATGTATTGCATCCTAGTTACATCACAAAACAATATGTCTTAATTATAGAATAGAAATAGTACAAATTATAATATAATTTAAATTTCAATAAAACAAACGTCAATCATAACATAATATTTAAGCTATTGCAAGGGTTTTAAAATTGTTCATAATTTGGAAAAGGATAAGCTGATCAATTAAAATAAATAATATAGTTAATGAATAGAAATAAAACAAAACCAAAAAAAGACATCAAAATAAAAAAAACAGTAAATACATTAAAAAATCTTTATGACTTTTAACCCAAAATATATATCCCTCCTATTAATTGAAAAGTTTTTAACAAACTAACATTAGTTTTGTAAACAATTACATCACAATTCCATTGGAGATTAGGCAAATTAATTCATTAACGAGAGGGATAAATACGTCATTTAAGCATTTATAATTCGGATATAATTCGGATTTATCTTAGCTTCACCTATTTTTTTTTTAAGTGGTAACATATTTTACTATTCCCATTCCAGTTAATTTTAAAAATATATTATTCTTGGTTTGATTTGTTATTTTATTATAGTCAAATTGACAGGATAGTGTTGCAAAAAATATAAAAAAAATGAAAAGGATTCTAAAATCAAAGCTATATATAAAATATATATAGATGTAAAATCAAATTAAATAAATGAGAATCTTTATATAGCGAAAAAATGTCATGGATACGGGGCAAAACTGGATGTGTTGGGCTCAAATTATTGAATTCCGTCTACATTTACATACGCGTTATTTATGTATGACCAAAACCGGAAAATAAAATCCATATAAACTAAATAACTCAAAACATAGAGCAATAATAGAAAAATTAAATAATAAATAAATATAATAAAATAAACAGATTTTAATTTATATGTAAACAATTTTGCCGGTGTTGTAGCACGATTACTACCTAGTATATAATACAGATAGATCCATTTGGATAACATCTTTGACTCTCGAGCCGCTCACTGAGTCACTATTCATCTATAGCATGCATGGAAGTTTGAAGTTTGAACTATGTCATATCCATTGTGATACAATATGGACGATTACTAATATACCTCTTTTTTATCTATTTTCTTATTTTTCAACAAGTTATATAATCAATTAATCATCTTTACTTGAAAGTTTCCATTCGCCCTCCTAAATACTATCATGACTATATTATTAGCACAACTTGCGACTTGTGACAGATACTCCCCAAGATCGGCAAGTAGCATGAGGTTTTCATACATCCCACCAATATCCCTAGTGAACGCCTCTTGGATTGCCTCCACGAATCACAAACCAAAAGCCAATTCCTAACCAACATAAGTCCTAGTATTGTTTGCTTTCTCACCCGCGAGTTCACCTACATCCCTCAAATTTCGTCATTCTCCAAGGAACATTCCCAAAATCCCAAAAATCATCTTTTAAGAGGCGTTCCATCTTTAGTCTCGGTTTGCAACCCATCTTCCAAGTACTACAATCCTATTTTAAGAATACCGTTTACGGTTTAATCTTAAGAGTTGGATTGGTGTTTACTTAAAAATCAAAAAGATCAAGAGAAACAGAAGAAGGATACATAGATTTAAAAGTTCTACTAATGTATTAACAATTTTAGTAAATGTTAAGAGATGATACATATAGGCATTACACTGGTTTAGCGTTTCTCCAAGTTCTATCCTAACTTTTAACTTCAATTAAATTAGTTGTTAAGATAAGATAAGATAGTATATGATGATAGAGATGACCGACGAAATAGAAGGCTATGTAATAATAATATGAACATATAATCCTTAATGTGACAAGGATTTAACCAAGAAAACTACATAAGGTCTTCTAAGACCCTTTCCGCTTAAAATACTTTTGCTTAATCTTAAGACAAAATCTTCTTCCCCATCCTCTCTTAGAACGACTGAGATGAGTAAATTACATCCTTTCCTCTCGAGTTTTCGTTCTGATTGTCAAAAAAACGTACTTACTTCTTTGGTAGTATGTACTTGCGAGATCTCCTAAACTGTAGCAACAGAACTCTACTTGGCTGTTTTTCTTTTGGTTCTTTTTGATTTAGCGTTTCTCGTAGAAGAGAACCTGTGGTTGCAAGTGTCCTCTTTCAGACATTGTAAGAACATCACTCCAGCTACCGATCACCTGAAGATATAACATTAAATGGGTGACAATGTAGATGAGTGTATCTGCCTGCAAAGCCCATTGTATTGATGGTCTTACCTTAACGTTTTTGTCATCGTACATGATCCACTGATCGTGCTCATGACTATATGCAAAACAATGATAATGTTGTCCATAATAACAAACCTGCAGTTACAGAAATAGCAAAAGAACAGCGTTACCTTTAAGTTTTTAGGGTAAAAGCATAGGAGGAAAATACAAAACACAGTTGGTTTTACGTTCAAAACCACTCTTCTGCTAATGTCATAGGGAAGAAGAAGAATTCGTACCACGGAAACTAAGCTATATGTGCTCTTAGGGTCCAGACCACGATACATGATGCTGATGTCTATCTCTGTATTCAAGGCTGCAAGAGTATCTGCTATGTCTTCCACAGTCTCACACGTGTTTTGCCACCCTAAAACTGCCAGCCCCAAAATAATTAGTGTCAAGACAAAAAAATCAGTGATCTGAAAAAAGTTTGTATTCCTCAAAATTTTAACACAACAAGTTTTACCTGTTGTAAAAACATTTGGTGGGGTGGTTAGAATATGGTGGATATGGTTGGGTTTCCCACACCCACCAGTTTCGGGATCACAGGCTAGTTGATGGTTCACCTCGACAAGATTTAGAAGTTCGTCAAATGAATTCTCAGGGTATGTAACCTACAAGGCATAAAGTGGGGAATACAACAGGGAGTTATCTAAAAATATGTGAAAACTCAAGTCTAATGAATAATTTATATAATTAGCATTTCTTTTTACCTTCATGGTGCGTAGGGCACTAGCGTTGATGTTATGGAAAAAGGAAGTGTACTTCATATGCCTGGACTCCAGCCCACAGCTGTAGCAATTCAGTTGCTCAAAAATATCCATTCCAAACAGAGAATGGGCAATACATGTGCGATTGGCACAGTCCCATGAACCCGTACTGTTGCTCTCAGCAGATTCTGTGTCAGACAGGCTTGAGCTTTGAGCAAACGAGCGATGAAGGCAGTCGAAGATTACAGCTAATACTTCTGACGCATCGTTCATCTGAGCCTGTACACCATATGACTTCCAATTTGGGATCCTTATGAAAACAAAAAGCTTACTCTGTAAAACCAGAGATCAATTCCTTTACCTCTTGGAAAAAACTGCTATCTGGATACAAGTTACTCAAAGCAATCCTAAGAGATGAAGGAGTCACAGGTTCTTTTCGTGATTCACTCGAAGCAACGCTTAAAGCAGTAAAAACTTCATACAAAGAGCAGACAACACAAGGATCTCCCACGTGATGGTGCTCTAGTGTTGAACGCCGTAAGAACTCAGCTCGAAACAACTCCAGATTCCATAGAGACTAAGTTCAAAACAAAACAAAATAGTTTTCAGCAAAGAGAAATCTATTGTGCTGGACACTATAGATACTGAATACCCGAGAAATCAAACATTTTTGAAAAGTAAAGGTTACCTGTATGATAACATTCAAAAAGCAATTGTATTCGCCAACTTCATTCTGAAGACCTGTGCCAAATATGGGAACTCCGGTTGGGCTCCAAGACTCCGTTGTAACATAAGATAAACCCCCATCATTGTTTACTTCCAGAAGTGTCGACATATTTCTACCTCCTTGGTACGCATCTGGGTAAACACAATGTTCTGGTGTCAGATGCTTCATAATAAGGGCTTTTGTCACCACAAAATGATCACAGAACAATACGATGAAAATATAGAGAAGGTAGTAGCTTTTGCATAATTAAAAATGAAAAATAATTTAAGACATCTAAAATAATCAGATACTTAAAATGTGTCCTGAGATGAAGAAAAGGGGTATACACAATAACCCATTCTTCATACAAATGACATAACAGTCAGAGAATAGTCATGAAATGGGCACTTAACAAGATATCGCAAAATGTTAACTGTCAGGCATGATATGTAAATAGAGATGTTTGAATAACTACCAAGGCTTTGACGCACTGCCTTTTGAAGGTCAGCTTGAAACCTTTCTTCTTCATCGTCTTCAGCTTGTAATTGTCTTAATGTCTTTGTTCCCAAATCTGGAATGCAAAGATGGATGATGTTAAAAAACAGTTGCAAGAAATCAGTGTTGATACAGTCATTCCTCGTTGACATAAATGCTAAAACAAATTACACTAGTTACAGAAGTATCAGTTTTAACAAATCTAACTGTTTCATTAGTTCCAACAGATGAAAGCAGTTTCATTTGTCTAGTTCAGAAAAACATTAAGCTCAAGAAAAAAAAATCTCTATATCGGATCATTATACATCACAACTATCAATGCTTTGAAAACACGAGCCAACGACAATGATCATAGAAGGAAAATGAGAAAAAAAAAAAGAAAAAAAGGAAGGACTTACCACCATTGCTACGCAGAGTTTCAGATTGTCTCTCCCCGTCGGTACCTGACCACTGAGATTTACTATTCTCTGTCTCAGAAGGTGTGACCTGATATTTTCCATCAACTAACTTATTTGAAGCTTTGTGGCGTCTACCTCTCCTCCCAGTGCGTCGATCACCAGCTTGCATAGCTGTGCCATTAGACACTACTGCAACACAAAGAAAACAATGAGTGCCACAGAAAGGTCAGTAAACACATATATTCATATTCGAAGACCAACACCAACCTTTTTGGGATTTTATATCCTGCACCTTTGCAGTATCAGATTTCACACAAGGATTTGTTGACGGGAAAACACCATTTGTATTCACTCTGGCTCCTTCCAAGTCATCAACTCGTCCATTCCTTTTCTCCTGGTAAAGCAAAAAACCCAGAAATTAATTTCAAGTGTTGATTTAAAAAACCACAACTCCACAACCTTGTAACTCTATTGTTACCTGATTTATGGATTTTGCATGTTCTTGTAAATCTAAATCATCAACTAGATAATCTGTGGCTGTGCAAACATTATACACTGCCTTTGCAACATTCATGGGAACTGAAGAGCTATAATTCTTTTGTTGTTCTGCCATGTGCTTCTCCTTGGCTTCATCCTCAATTCTTCTCTGATACTCCAAAGATTTTTCAAGTTTTCGTTCCTCCTCCTCTAGCTCTATTTGGCGTCTATATTCTTCGTCCTGTTCTTTTAAAGCTTCAACAGCTTCAGAAACAACGTCAGCCTCTGAATGATCACCAGATGATGCACCCTGAAGGAGGCTGGAACAAGAAATTATCAAGTGAATTAACATTCACCACCAATATTTTCAGAAACAAATATTTTTCAGGTTACACCATCTCAACAAAAAATTTACAAAGCAGATCTTCACCTGTGTTCAATTGAATCAACATTGGAGCGATGGTCATTTCCAATGGTAGCCTATAACACATTAAAAATAGTTACAAATATATACAAGAAATACCTACAAAGTAGACAACAGATTAGATTAGTTCAAACCTTCAAATCTTTCAGTTTCCTAGTGTCTTTAATCTTTTTCTTGTCCTTGGACTTTTCCAGCGTGTGTTTTGAATTGTCATTTCTTCCTCGAGCGTCCTTCTTAGAATCAAGAGCAAGCTCAACAAGTAATGCTTCTCTTGCAGCATCAGACTTCTCAGTGGCATCTTTCTCTGCTAACACCTCCAAATGTGCCTGGGGGGAAGAGAGAGAGAGGGAGAAATTAAGATGGAATGCCACTTAGAACCTGAAAGAACACTGCAACCAATGGAAGAAAACGTAACAAGGGCTTAAGGGTTAGATTCTTACCCGCATGTAGGACTTCACCAACGGTAACAATACTATCTGATAATCGTTGGAGGAAACTGGTCCAAGTCTTAGCTCTAATTGCTGCATCCCCGTGACAATTCGCATCATTTGCGCGTCGATTCTGCTAAGCTGAGATAGCAAACGTACACAGTATTTTCAAAGCAGAAAGGCAGTTATTAGTTATCGGAGCCGTGTGGCATAAAGATAGAAAAGGTTACCTCTGCGGACAAATGTTCTTTTTGTTTCTGGATCGCAGTCTCTATGAAACTATCAGCCTCATGTAAGGAATCCTTCATCCCCCATTCATCAGTTTCACCAGATTCTAGATCACGTAGCTGAGAACTCACGCAGCCATATGATTCTTCATATCCAAATTGATTGTGGTTAAGAGATTCTGCATCTTTCAAAACGTTTGTTATAGCATCTAATTCAAACCTACTACTGATAAACACCAACTCATGGTCACTCTCATTTAGCTCTTCTCTTCGTTTCCTCAGAACAGTTTCAAAGCTTTCATGGGTAAACTCTGCTGAAATCTCCCTCTTCCGGCCTTCTTCAAGACAAAGGTCCTCAACAGTTTGCAGTGCTCCCTCGTAGTTTAAGTGTTCGCATTTTCTCTCGCAAAGGTTCTCCAAGTGACTGAAATCTTTTTCAAGGATCTGCATGATCTCCTGCCCTTGGTTTGTTTTGTCTTCCTTTGTGCGTATCCATGACACAATTTGTTCCTCGCTAGAGGGTCCGGTGAAGATCCATGAAAGAAATCCATCCACACTAGAAGACACATTATTGCCATTAGCAATATCTACAGAACTTGCTATTACTACATTATGCAATGCTGAGCCCATAAATTTCTCTTGGATGCTCTCAGTGCCAAGCAATTTTTCATCCAGAAGAAGACATGAATCTTCAGCATCAAAAAGAATCTCCTCTGTAACTTCACGACCAAGGTCGCCAAAATTAATGGGATTACTTTGTTCAGAATATCGACTCAATCCACAAGGCTGAGACAAGTCCTGCAGGAATTTCAGAATGTTCCTGAGTTGGGAAGCTCCCAAAAAGCAGATGCATATGGGTGACTGATTCAAGCTACGATTTACGAATTGCGAAACTGCGGGTATATTCTGGAGTTTATCCAACGTAAACTGTATCACCTTATCAAGATGGCTAGAAGCCAAATAGTTTTGTCTGATAAGTTGCTCAAAGGCTGCACGTATTTTCCCAAGGAGCTTTGCACGTTCAGGATCATCAGATAATGGCCATCCATCAGGAGGAGGAAATGCAATTGACAGCTTAACCTCTTCAGATTCCTTCTCATCACAACCGTTGCAAGCATCTCCAAGGCTTTCCTTCTCTGGTGAAGTATCATTCCATGCATCCTCGAAGCAGTCGTCACCATCTTCGATATTATCGCCAGAGTGAAAGTTATTAAACTCAGAGTTTTGGATTTTCTGCTGACTGCGAAGCAATTTCATTGCAGCAGAGAGATCCAATGGTTTCCATGGGGAACTAAGAAGTACATCAATCCTATCAGTGTCGACACTCTGAGGCAGAACCATTTGCATCTTAGGCCTGACATTACACATGTGCACCTGCACAATATGCTGCATATGAGCTTCAGAACTCATGAACATCTCACTGCACTGGCAGCAAGGCCAGAACCTCCAAGTCTTATTGCCCCCACAAAAGGACAGTGCCTCACTTATAATCTCATTTGCTTGCCCATCCTTTGAAGCACTAAAGTGACTCTTAAGATCACTAACCTTAACTCTAAGCAACTCTTTCTTCATTTCTTTGCTCATAGAATCCCAGTACGACCTAACCCGATCCCTTCTGTCCACTGTGGAGCTGTTTTTCCTCGCATTTCCATGCTTTCTCCTCTCCCCGTGTCTCTGCCCCGCGCCTAATGTTGAATCTGATCCCTTGTTGTCAACATTTTCAACATTCTCCGACAGGGAAGACTCTGAGTTCTGCTGTATCAACCTAGCTGCAGCTACCCTCACTTCAACCTCCTTCCTTAACTCTTCACGACTCTTGGTAGCTTTTTTAATCTCGTTAGGCCTCCTGGTCTGAACCAAGTTACTCTCAATAGGATCCTCAGCCATTCTCCTGATGGGAATCAACCGAAACTTGTCTTCACCGTTGCCCAGGTTACTCATCCAAGTGGACAACGAGCCAATGTTAGACTTCTGTATCAGAGACCTGAGCTCATCCTGGACATGTGCAATACGAGCCTCAGGTGTCAATATCTTCAGCTGAGTCTCATCCTGAAGACTCCCTTTCGCAGGATCAATAGGATATTCAATGGAGAGAGCACGGTGGCACTCTTGGACGACCTCATCATACTCTCTCCCATCGTTGGCAGCCTCATAAAGCAAGTTGGCATAAAAATGCCCATACTCAATCGAGCTGGGAGAGAGCTCCACAGCCTTTCTAGCAGATTCAATAGCATTCCGAAGATACTTCTTTTTGGTAGCTAGGTCTTCGTAGACGGCAGCAACCTTGACGCACAAAGTACCCTGAACACGGTGGGCTAGGGCAGAGTCTTGATGGCGAGAGCAGGAATCCTTAATAAGACGAATCGCCTTGTTGTAGCTCCCACGCCCGAACGACTTGAGTGCCTTCTCGCATTCCAGCTTGACGACAGGTGAATCCAACGGCTCCACATTAGCATCCGGTCCGGGAAAACCCCTCTCATAAAAGCTACAAGCGGAAATCTCAGACGGCTCAACCTCTGCGACAGTCACCGTCGCCGCCGCAGACGACAGAGATTGTTTGGTGCGAGACGCGTGGGTTTTCTTCTTCTGACCCATCTAACGATTCAGCTCAAAACCCCTAATTTTATCTTCATGTATCTCCGCGCGCGCGTGTGTGTGTGTGTGTTATAAAAGCCCCAGCAAATGCGTAAAGATAGTTAAACCAAACCGGAAATTAAATTACAGTCAACATGAGGCGTTTCGTCGGAGATTACGGCAGCGAAGTACGGTGGATGATCGGCGGAGAAAACTGGTGTAGGGCACAAGATAGAGAGAGTAGAAGAAGAACCAAAAGAGTCGTCTTTGTGTTCTCTGTATGTGGGGGAAGTATGAGAAAGCCAAAGCCAGGGGAAAAAAATATAATCATTAAATCGAAAAGGTAAAATGGGAGATAAAAGGGCATTTTTTATTTACACTGCGGTTTACAAACCGGTTCGCCTTTTGGTTTGTCTGTGCAGCGGTGCGGTCGAACCGTCTGAATCTTTAACCATCTAAAATCGAGCGATTGAAGATCGGTTTTTGAGTAGATTAGTAGATAGTGTGTATCCATCATAGTTGTTGTTTCAATCACTTCCACCAAATAAAAACTATACAAAATCAACAATTTTAATTTATGAAAAACCAAAAAAAAAAATCGATGATTGCGGTTAAATTGTCTATTTTTTTGGCTAACCATATATGAATTTCAAAATACCAAAAACTTACATTGTTCAATAGTATGATTGAATCATCTACAAAAAAATATTTACGAATTATATTTGAATTCATATTAACTATCCAAAATAAAGCGATTTAAATGCACAATACGATTCCAACTTAAGGTAAGCTTGTTTTCATGTACATCATATTAATTGAATGTTTAGTTGATTCTTTGTACATACATCAATTTTATCGTAACTAGGGGATTTTAGTACCGCGCTACGCGCTGTTTATATTTTATTAGATATGAGCAATATTTTGATAAGTTTTACAAATTGATTTTGGAATGCATTAGTTACCTTACTAAACAAAAATTTTAGTTAAAAATAATGAACTTAAACTATCGCATATTTCCATGGCTTTGTGGTCCATATACTTTGGCTCTCAGCCTCTTTCACATATCGTCTCCGCTAATTGTGCAGTTTGATGATGAGCAAATAATTGTCATTGAATCTTAAGCATTTTCAAAATCTCTAAACACATTTCTTCAGTTAAGTGGTACTGGTATCATATCTATGTTTCCAACAATCTATGGAACATAAGGAGTTCATAGAAATTATTAGATGTAACTATAAACCAAACTCTAAGCTTAAAAAAAAATTTGAGGAAAACATAGTTATCTTTTTAAAGTAGAATAATATTTTTCTTTCCTACGTTCCAAAATCGGTTCAATGTTTTCAATTTTGGGTTTGCTACCTTTTTAAGTTGTTTCCAAGATAAAAAAATTATAAAGTATCGGTAAAGATATACCTGAGACTAATGACCATTATACTTAAACCAAGTTGTTAAAATGAACTTTGATTCAAGAAATTGGAGTAGATTCTATTTTACTCTTTAAAACTGTACTTGAAGAAGAACATAAAAGATTTATTAAAAACTGAGTAAAGGGCCACTTACATCTCATGATCAACTTGTGTAGATATTTCGTATGCAGACCACTTAAGTTGTATTGTATGAGCTGGTTACTGGTTATGATCCGAACTACTCTTGCCACTGCCACTGCCATCTGCTGCACGTACGTCAATTGAAGTTAGAAGACGTTTGAGATTTAAACATACAATGAAGACAGTGGAAACATATAACATATATATTCTAATTAGAGCTGAAAAATAGAACCATATATTGGAGTGGACACAAGTTTTGCTGCATATTAACATCCATCCTCATAGTCCTTTCCACGTTCAGTTAAGCAACGGTCAAATACATATTCAAATTAGAGATCTATACATATAATAAAAAAAGACTTTGTGGAAAGGAGTTTTAGAGAAATGAACGTATTAGAGTTTATCAAATATGATTTTAAAACAACAGTAATTAGAGATCTTTTTGCCTAAAAAACAGTTTAATCAACGGGTACATATTGGTCCTACATGTAGCTTGTCAAATAAGAGCTAAGTTTAAGCGTTGCAAAACTTGTTATTGTTTATGGTTTTCAAATAATATACATCTGGAGCTTCACACTATGAAGCTGGTGCAACTTAAACACAGGAACGAAAGTCCCTCTATCTAGCTTATGGCGACATGATGATATTCAGCCACAACAAACAAAAGTGTAATCAAAAGAACTTAAATAGGTTAGATAGAGGGACTTTTTCGTTAACTCCAATTTTTTTTTTGTCTAGAAAATTCTCTTGCAACATCCTATACAAACCCTGAATAGTAATGTGTGATCAAATTCAAAAGCATAAAAATAGCAGCCAAATGAGTACATGAGAAAGCCTAATCTCAAAATATAGTTCATCACCTTTCCTTTTAATTTCTGAGTCCTTACCGTCATCAAACCTGGAGCTTCTTTGAGGTGTCAGAGCTGATTTGAGTATGCTTATTGAACCATGTTCTAGATATAAGTCGGACCATTTTAACTTTGAAGTGGAACATAGTTTCATACTTGAAAAAAAAAAAAAAAATCCTATGAACGTGTTCTTGAATCTAACCATCTGTAAATATATGTCTTTCCATCATCACTACTCAAGATCTGAAATTTGAGATTTGTAGAGAAGTTACTTCAAACATATGATTTTCTTAGGATACAAACTCCAAAAGTTCTTTAAAATCTGTCAATGTAGATCAATAGTAAAACATCAAGGTTTTTTACTTTATTTTCTCTGACTTCGTTCGGAGTCATCCCCTGCTCTCGCTCTTTACGTAAGAAAGTTTTGTAAACCAGAAATTGAAAACAAACATAGTGAGACAATCTTATTATATCCTTGCCTTACAATAAAATTGAGTAATATTTGGGTTAGAATCAGAAGCTAATGCAACTGTATTCTCAGTAAAAAACAAAAGCAACATTAAGCTATCAAATCCCACACAGTTACAAAACCAACAAATACATTATTTTGAAAAGTGACATTGTTACCATCTGCAGGAGAACAGAGAAGATGCTTCTTTTGAACAGAGAAGATGCTTCTTTTGATCTAGTTTTTGTCCATGTTGAGTTCATAATCCGCAACGTTTCACAGAAGCCGAACCGTTAAGAACACACTTCTGTTCCAAAATCTTGCTTCACAATGTATTGCATGCAGCATCAAATTATTCAGAGTACCAAAAGACGACGACATGTACGCAATCTTATCTGGAGAGTTTGCTTCCGAAATTTATTTGGTGAATCCAAGAGATTGTGGGATTGTGGGATTTGATAGCCTGTAAACAGAGTTGGATTTGAGACGTTCTTCGTAGCGGAATAGGCGGTTTGCTGGAATGTAGCCTTGAACTCCATTAGACTGTAGGTTTTAGGGTTAGGTTTGGTTTTTTGATGAGTGTTTATTCGATACATATATGATAGACATACCGTAGAGTCCATGAGAAGCACTTCTACGCCCATAATTTCTTGAAGTTTTGGGCTTCCCAAAAATGGATCAGCGGACAAAAACGTCTTCCTTGCAAAAATCTCATCAATGGTATCAAAAATCTGAAAAGTGAATGGATGGGTAGAGGGTTGTAGTTGTGATCTTGACATCTTCAGACTTCGGTGGTTTTGTGTATTTGTGGGGATGTATGTGAGGTCGGCGAGGGTAGCTGGTTTTATAGATTTGATTTCTGAAACTGTTAATGACTTTTGAGGTAGTGGCCATTAAATTGGACTGCGAAGAAGAGGAAGTGGGGAAGCTATGAGGTTTGATAACTGGAGTTTTTTTTTTAAAAATTTGTGAGTAAGTTGAATCGATTGAGGTTTCTGGGTTTGTGGAAGCTGAGTCGATGAAGGTGGGTGGAGGAGAAGCGAAGAGAT
Source organism: Camelina sativa (assembly GCF_000633955.1). NCBI lineage: Eukaryota > Viridiplantae > Streptophyta > Magnoliopsida > Brassicales > Brassicaceae > Camelina > Camelina sativa. Next base: position 14,926,150 of record NC_025688.1, read on the forward strand.
GGCTAATCTTGTGGTCACTCCGGAGGTGACAAACTAAAACTGAAATAGAGTATCTGGTTTCGTTCATATGGATGGAATCAGGACCATCTGATACCAAATCAGAACCATCTAAATGAGTATTTTGAGGGCTAATCTTGTCAAATTGATTATAACGGGTCAAATTATGAAAATAGAAATAATATCAGGGCATAAGTGGAAACTTTCCTAAATCACTAAACCCGATCCTTTCTGCTGTACAAAGAACCTTTCGCTCAGGTTCAGATCGCCTGAAGTAAAACAAAAAATGCTCCGGTCACTTCTTCTCCGACGCTCCGTCGGCCGTTCTCTCGGAACTCTAACTCCGTCTTCATCCACCATCCGTCCTCCATTTTCGCCTCACCGTACTCTATGCACTTCCGGTCAAACATTGACTCCACCACCGCCGCCGCCGCCACCGCCACGTCCTACGCCTCCGGTTTCGTCCACGGCCTCAGAAGCCGAATTCCGTAAATACGCCGGATACGCAGCACTCGCTGTATTCAGCGGAGTCGCTACCTATTTCTCGTTTCCGTTCCCTGAAAATGCAAAGCACAAGAAGGCTCAAATCTTCCGTTACGCTCCATTGCCTGAAGATCTTCACACTGTCTCTAATTGGAGTGGTACTCATGAGGTACAGACTAGGAACTTTAATCAACCGGAGAATATTGCTGATCTCGAAGCGGTGGTCAAGGAATCTCATGAGAAGAAGTTAAGGATTCGACCCGTTGGATCGGGTCTCTCGCCCAATGGGATTGGCTTGTCTCGCTCTGGGATGGTGAACTTGGCGCTCATGGATAAAGTGCTCGAGGTGGATAAAGAGAAGAAGAGAGTTACGGTGCAGGCTGGGATTAGAGTACAGCAATTGGTTGACGCCATTAAGGACTATGGTTTGACTCTTCAGAACTTTGCCTCCATTAGAGAGCAGCAGATTGGTGGCATTATTCAGGTTTGCATACTCTTCTCTCCCTTGTGTGGAGTCTTGGGTTGTGAAACTAATGGAGAGTCTTAAACAGCTTCGTTTGTTCTTTAGCGGTTTAGGCTTTAAATTCTTGTTTATGTTCAGGTTGGGGCACATGGGACGGGTGCTAGATTGCCTCCTATTGATGAGCAGGTGATCAGCATGAAGCTGGTCACTCCAGCAAAGGGAACAATTGAACTTTCAAAGGACAAAGATCCAGAGCTCTTTCATCTAGCTCGATGTGGCCTTGGTGGACTTGGAGTTGTTGCTGAGGTCACCCTCCAATGTGTTGATAGACATGAACTTGTGGAGCACACATACGTCTCAAACTTGCAAGAAATCAAGAAAAATCACAAGTTAGTGTTGCTAACTTTCGCTATTTTAGTCTCGATATTATGCCTCCAGCCAAGAATATCATGCTTAGTATACAAATTTGCTTCTGGTCATATTTTTAGAGAAGTATTAGGTTGATGCAAGAGCTTTAAGTTTTGTTCACTTTCTAGTTGCTACCTCATTCATTTGGCATAGTGCATTTCTAGCATTTGCGAAAGCACTCCCTCTACTATGAAGCAAATTGATCCCATAAATTGGCTCAGGGCGTAATATTTGTTTTTGTTTCTGGCTGTTCAGAAAATTGCTCTCTGCAAACAAGCATGTTAAGTACCTATATATTCCTTATACCGATACAGTCGTGGTTGTAACATGCAACCCCGTATCAAAATGGAGTGGGCCACCTAAGGACAAACCAAAGTACACTACAGATGAGGCTGTAAAGCATGTCCGTGATCTCTATAGAGAGAGCATTGTGAAGTATAGGTATCATTATGCTTTAAGTCTTATGTCTAACTTGCTTTCTCTAATGTGGAGGACTGAATGAAATACAATATAATTTCTCACCATTGTGTATAGGGTCCAGGACTCTAGTAAGAAGTCTCCTGACAGCAGTGAGCCAAACATAAATGAACTTTCATTTACAGAGTTGAGAGACAAGCTACTTGCCCTCGATCCTCTCAATGATGTTCATGTTGCAAAAGTAAATCAAGCTGAGGCAGAGTTTTGGAAAAAATCAGAAGGATATAGAGTAGGATGGAGTGATGAAATTCTGGGCTTTGACTGTGGTGGTCAACAGTGGGTATCAGAATCTTGTTTTCCAGCTGGAACCCTCGCCAACCCTAGCATGAAAGACCTCGAATACATAGAAGAGCTGAAAAAACTAATAGAAAAGGAAGCAATACCAGCACCTGCTCCAATAGAGCAGCGATGGACAGCTCGAAGTAAGAGTCCCATAAGCCCTGCATTCAGCACTGCAGAGGATGACATTTTCTCATGGGTAACTCATGCTTTCTGTTGTTCTTTATTCTTTCATTTACTTCTCTTTCACTTTCATGAAAGTATGAAGAGATCTTGGTGTCAATCTCTGGAGACCCTCTGCCTTTGTAGTGGAGGAAAACATTTGAAATATTGATGTTAAAATATGTTCATAGACAAAGAAGAAGCCAGTAGAAATGATGCTACATAGTGTACTCTTAGGGGGAAGAGCTAGATTATTGTTTCACTTGGTAGATTCTTGCTGTTTACCAAACTTGTTCCAGCACTGCCTGTTAGCCACTTTTTCTCTCTCTTAATTGCTATTCATCGACACTTATAATGTGCTACACTACATTTTGTCTCAGGTTGGTATAATTATGTATCTCCCAACAGCAGATCCTCGCCAGAGGAAGGACATTACAGACGAATTTTTCCACTATAGACATTTAACACAAAAACAATTGTGGGATCAATATTCTGCGTATGAACATTGGGCTAAAATTGAGGTAACTTTTTATTTTCCATCTAAATACGAGATTCTTGTATCCTAACACACATATACCATCATTTGATTCATTTCCACTTAACTCATATCCTTCTGAGTTCTGATTCACTCACCTTCCTAAAAATTAGTATTTTAGCTAGATCGGTTACTGTAACTAAACGGACCAAAAGTCTCTGTATAAGGAGATGAGCATCTGTTGAGTTTACTATATAGACAATTTCTTAAGTTTTTCGGGTTGATCTTTATTTAATCAGATACCAAAGGATAAAGAGGAACTTGAAGCCCTACAAGCAAGACTCAGAAAACATTTCCCAGTGGATGCATACAACAAAGCACGCAGGGAGCTGGACCCAAATAGAATCCTCTCCAACAACATGGTGGAAAAGCTCTTCCCAGTCTCCAGCACTGCTGCTTAAAACATTTTCATCAATAGGTTATTTCTTCTTTTTGGGATCCTATACATCTTTTTATTGCATCGATAAGTGTTGTTAAGAAGAGGGTAAGGAATGAGTGATGCCAATATATTTGTGACCAAAACTGTACATTGAGTTTTACTACTCTCTTCACAGTTCCTATGAATAAAATTTGTTCCTCACTTTCTCATTCTTGTTGAGTTTATCCCGACTCTTAAATCTCAGTTTCCCAAGTTGGTGTGGCTGTTACAGCCACCAAAGGTGTAATTTATAGGGATGACCAATCCGATCCTAGTTTAGGCTGCATGTCTTGGTTTAAGACCTCTTCCACTGAAAACATCAGGCTTAGTTCTTAAAGCTTTCCATGGCCTTGATGATCTCAATGCAAAAAGCAAATAGAAGGAAATTCATAACTCCCATTACTCAGCTCTCCACTCTAAGCTTATCATACCTAGTTATGACAAGCAACAATGGTGGGTATATATTTATCAAATAAGATTAAAAGGTAACAAAGCATACCTTCATGTTTAAAGTAACACTGTCTAACATTATAAGGCAACGAAATCAAATCAAATCAAATCAATGAAATAATCAAACAAAGAAGAGAAAGTCTAATTTCAAACAAGACAAGTAAAAAAGGACAGACGCAAAGCTTGTGTTTGTTCTTCGGCTTTCAAATCCAAGCCTCCTTAGAAGAAACCCTCCTATCATTCACAATCTATCATTTCCTCTACTTTTGCTATCTACATTCATCATTGACTTCTTCATGAAACCCCACCAAGAACTCTCTTCAGGTCTGATTTCTGTTCCGTTGTGAGCCTTGTCGGGTATCTCACACTAAGCTTCAATCTCAAGTTACCTTTCTTTCCAGGTTCTTTGGAAATTGGCATTCCTTCGTTTGGAACAACAATCTCGTGATCAGGTTTGATGATATCCGTTAGCGGGATCATCAGAGTCCTTCCATCAAGCGTGATCAGGTTGACGGTCTTACCAGTTAAGGCTTCAAGTAGAGTTATCTCCTGATTGACCAAAAGATCGTTTCCATCTCTCTTGTAAACAGGATGTGGCTTCTCTTCAACCACGAAAATAATATCCGCCGGTATGATTCCAGGCTCTTCGTTGCCTCTCTTAGGGAATGTGAGCTTTGTGCCTTTCTTCCACCCGGGTTTTATATCTATAGGCAATATCTCCTCAACGACCCTCATTCTTCTACAAGATCAAACAGCAACACAAATCATTAACAGTATTTTAAAATCCTGTAAATCAAACATATTCTTACGGTTCAACCAACACTAAGTACGAGTATCCCCATATGTCAATCCAAGGAAATGTCTCATTCAAAGGCTAATCAGTACCTAGATTCAAAACCTAAACATGCCATTATTGTCATAAAGCTTCATTCCTAAATTCCAACAAACAAAGTAACCTTTTTTTCTTTCCAACAACTTCGATGTGATCACGCGGAACAATAACATCCAGAGACTCAAAATATAAGCTTCCCTCAGCCAAACCAATCACCAAAACTATCCAATTAGCCGTTTACAATTGCAATGCCTAAAGGAGAAAGAAGTAAAACATACCCAGCAGCATCGTAGACATTTCTAGATAAACGCATCTTCTTCTTCACACCATTATACAGATCCTCCAAATTCACAGGCAATGGATTCTCCACAGCTGGAGTTCTCCTCATCTCACCGCTATAACCATTGGCACCGTAATTACCACCGCCGGTGTTGAAATGACCGTTCCTAAACGTTCTGTTTCCTCTCCCACCAGCACTGCTTCCTCCTCCTCCGCCTTCAGATCCAAAGAACTCAGCGTAGATATCCTCCGCATCTCTCGGGTTAAAACGAAACGACGCAGCGTTAGGCGGATGCTGCTGCCTATTCTGATGAAAGTGCGAATACCTCNCTACAAGATCAAACAGCAACACAAATCATTAACAGTATTTTAAAATCCTGTAAATCAAACATATTCTTACGGTTCAACCAACACTAAGTACGAGTATCCCCATATGTCAATCCAAGGAAATGTCTCATTCAAAGGCTAATCAGTACCTAGATTCAAAACCTAAACATGCCATTATTGTCATAAAGCTTCATTCCTAAATTCCAACAAACAAAGTAACCTTTTTTTCTTTCCAACAACTTCGATGTGATCACGCGGAACAATAACATCCAGAGACTCAAAATATAAGCTTCCCTCAGCCAAACCAATCACCAAAACTATCCAATTAGCCGTTTACAATTGCAATGCCTAAAGGAGAAAGAAGTAAAACATACCCAGCAGCATCGTAGACATTTCTAGATAAACGCATCTTCTTCTTCACACCATTATACAGATCCTCCAAATTCACAGGCAATGGATTCTCCACAGCTGGAGTTCTCCTCATCTCACCGCTATAACCATTGGCACCGTAATTACCACCGCCGGTGTTGAAATGACCGTTCCTAAACGTTCTGTTTCCTCTCCCACCAGCACTGCTTCCTCCTCCTCCGCCTTCAGATCCAAAGAACTCAGCATATATATCCTCCGCATCTCTCGGGTTAAAACGAAACGACGCAGCGTTAGGAGGATGCTGCTGCCTATTCTGATGGAAGTGCGAATACCTCGCGGAAGAAGAAGACGAAGAAGCCTCAGATGAAGAAGTCGCCGCCGCCGCGGATGAATTAGGGATTTTGCCAGATTTGAGACCTTCCTCGCCGTAATGATCGTAGATCTGACGTTTCTGAGGATCGGAGAGAACGTCGTAGGCCTCGGAGATCCGTTTGAATTTCGCCTCGGCTTCGTCTCGACGAGTCGAAGGGTTCTTGTCGGGGTGCCAAATCATAGCGAGACGCTTGTAAGCTTTCTTGAGATCATCCTCCGTCGCGTTGTGATTCACCTTCAGTATATTGTAGTAATCCACACCCATCTCTCTGTAAATCTCGCAATGACTGAATCAAATTTTTAACGAATCTAGTCTTCGCCGGCGATTTAAAAATGATTTGGCCGTCGCCGGGGAAGAAGGAGGAGATGCGAAACAGATGCGTGTGGAGACTAGGGGAAGCCAAGGGAAGAGGGAAGGGTCTTTACAAGTTACGTTAAAAACTTAAAACAATTAAAAAAAAAATCTTACTATCTTTATTTAATGGGTCAGTTACAATGATAATACATAAAAGCTTCTTTATTACCGGATGAGAAAAAAAATGTAGGTAATTACTAGAATAAAATTTGTATCATTGGTACTCCTTAAACTAACGTAAACAAAAAACTCAATTACGAAAAATGTCATTAATAAAAAAAAAAACATTGGAAAGTGTAACAAAGTCTATCAGTTGTTTGATGGTATACAAATCGAATACAATAAAATGGTAGGAAAAGTTGGTAGATTATAGTGTACGGTAGATTTAAATGGTATATTGAGTTGTAGTAATGGTACACTTATGTGAATGGTAGANAGCGAGCTAATTTATATATATATATATATATATATATATATGATGATGTTAGATTAACTTGGTAGAGCAATTTGTCTTTGATGATAGACTTAGTTCTTGAGCAGGTAGATTGATAGACTTAATAGGTAGGGAAGATATTTATGGTAGAGTAATTACCTGTTGCAGCAGATATAAATGAAAGACTTAGTGCCTAACAGATATTTTTGTTATACTAACATAGCTATCTGACAGATTTATATTAGTGTACCGTAAGAATTATAATTTGTAACAGAGAAAGTGATAGTTATGGTAGATTAAGTAGCGGTCATGTAGTTACGATATACTTATGTGTAGTTACGGTAGATTTATCAAAACTATTTATAGTTATGGTAGACAATTTCGAAAGACGTAAGTCTTATCAGAATAGTACGAATTTTGTTAGAGATATTAAAAAGACAGTATAGAGTTGCGATAGACTTATGCGGGAACCTTTATGACATTTTAAACTTTATCATCTCAAACTGGTTCCACAAAAATCGTGTTTATAGTTGTTGTTCATCGGAATCAATGGTGTTCATGTAAGACAAGTTTGCTGCAGAGTTTGTTTTTTTCTTGATCGTCTTCGTGATCAATCATTTTCTACTTCTGTAGCTAAACACTTTAGCTTCTCAGTTTCCTATATCCTTCTTTTGGTGACAGAAATGCAAGATATCGTTTTGGTATGTGGGAGCTGGAGGGTTGACAAAAAGCGATGATTGTTTGATGTTGATAATAACAAAGGTTGCAGGATCATCAATGCTGATAAGGAAACAAAGTTTGTAGATTTTGCTGCTATGGTGTTGGGCGACTTTGGTTTTTGTGAAGCAACTACTAGAATACAGCTGAGCTATGTTAGAGAGATCTAAAAAAAGTGGAAGTGATATGCCACCGATTTTTGTTAATAATGATCGACAATTTCAAAATTACCTCAGACAGTGCAGAGGTGAACCCGTCCGGCTATGTGTTCAGAGTGAAGAAAAATCTTGTGAAACCTTGTTCGAGGAAGTTAAACCGAACACCACGAATGGTAAGGCCAAAACCCCAGAAGTCGTTGTAGATGATTTCGTTGCAGAGGCAGAGCAATTTGGAAAGAAAGATGCAGAGTATAAGAGCCGGAAGGGAGACAGTGAAGATAACAGAGGAAAGGATGTAGTAGACGAAGTAGAAGATGACGAGGAGAACAGTAGATTTGGTTTCTGTGACGACAGCGATGGCGCAAGTTCAGGAGATGAAGACTATTGTTTGTACTCCAATTTCGCACCCGATGGAGGAGAGGAATCATTGGACGATGGAGTTGATGGGGTTGTTGTACAGAGGAAAATGTGTGTAAAACAGAATCAAAGTCCAGTACCCGCAACACTAAGTCTGCTATTGAGAAGGAGGTTCGGAAAATAGAAATGGGAGTTAGTGATTTAGCGGTAGGGCAAAAGTTTGAAAGCAAAGCTTCGTTGGTGGCAAGATTGAAGGTTCTATCTGTATTAGAGAAATTTGATTATAATACTCGTGCATCAAGACCCCGTTTGCTAATCGTTGAGTGTTGGGTAGGAGGTTGTAAATGGAGACTACGAGCTTCAACAATTGGGAATTCTCTGGTGATGCATATTCGCAAATATTGTCGTCAACATACATGCTCTGTTATGGAACGATCAGCCCTTACCCGTAATGCTACACCACCAATCCTAGGTCATTTATACAAGGATTCTATTGGTGGTATTGGAGGTTATGTTGTGCCAAATCTTGTGGGGGAAGGGCTGAACCTACGCTATGGTATACAGGTGGGAGACAAAAATATTTCTAACATAATGCAGTCTTTTTAATTTCTATGGGGTACACATAATTTCATGATTTGGATTGTATAGGATCAACTAATATTAAAAGGTTTACGTTTTGTTGTCATTGGGGTACATTTAATAAAATATTATAATATAATGGGTACAGGCGGTGTAGATATAATTGTCTATAGATGTTAGAGGACATTTTCCCTAAGAATAATAGGGTTTATGACTTAGTGACGACATAGTTGAAATAATAACAACTCGTGAATGGTAGAACTGGATGCTTAGTTTTGTTTTTTCAGAAAAGTTGTTGATTTTTATGGGGCGCACTACACATATATAGAATTCTTGTCCACTGGATGTTGTTTATTACTGAACACTTTCATATAATAGCTTGGCTACTGGAAAGTACATCGTACACTTATAAAGGCGCGGGAATATGTGAGGGGTACACCTGAAAGTGCATACGCTGAATTACCTTCATATTTATACAGGCTGAGGTGCTCTAATCCGGGGACCTTTACGAGATTGGACGTTGATGCAGAAGATAGATTCAAGTATGTTTTCATTGCGATTGCTGGTTGCATTCAAGGATTCAAGTATATGCGGAAAGTTGTTGTTGTTGATGGAACATTTCTGAATGGTGAATACAAAGGGACTCTACTCATAGCAACAACACAAGATGGGAATTTCAATATATTTCCTTTGGCCTATGCACTTATTGATACAGAGAACGACGAGTCTTGGGAATGGTTCTTCACGCAATTGAGTTGTGTAATTCCTGATGATGAAGGTCTTGCAATGATATCTAACCGTCATACATCTATAGGTAAAGCTATCGGTAAAATATACCCCCGGGCCAGTCTTGGAATCTGCACTTATAATCTTCACAAGAATATTATTCAGAGATTTAGCGGAAGTGATACATTCCGGCATGTTAAAAAAGCAGCTGCAGCCTACCATGTAGTTGATTTCAATGAATACTTCCAGGAAATTCAAGAATCGAATCCGCAACTGCATGCTTACTTGGTGCGTACAGATGTATGCAAGTGGAGCACGGCTCACTTTCCTGGTGATAGGTACAACTTCACTAGGAGCAACATTGCAGAATCGATAAATAAAGTACTGAGTCCTGCGAGAGTGTATCCCGTTGTAGAGTTACTAGAAGCGGTTCGGAATATGTTGACACGTTGGTTTGCCAGTAGGAGAAAACAAGCTGCCGTAATGCCAATTGTACTCACGAAAGGAGTGGAGAATCTGTTAGAGGTATCAGATTCATTAACATATCCATAGAGATATATGTTCACGTTGGCTATTGTATATACATTTTTTAAAGGGTACACTTAGTTAGGTGATATTGTGTTTGTTCAACTATAAAATGTAAGTGGAAATAATGTGCTTCTCTGGGTTATTAACATTTACGCATTCATTTTCTTACAGGAACGTATTGAAGAGGCAAGGCGTCTAATTGTCCAAGAAATAGAAGAACATCAATTTCAAGTAAGTGGAGGTACCTCTATGCATGTCGTCAATCTGAGATATAATAGGTGTTCATGTAGGCGTTTTGATCTGGAGAGGATTCCATGCGTACATGCTATCGCAGCTGCCGAGAAGGCTAACAAATCTCGTATACACCAGTGTCATCCATGCTTTCGCAGAGACTACCTCTGCAGTGGTTATGATAAGTCGATAATGCCGAGTGATGAGTCCTGCATCGTTCCTACTAAAGATAGAGAGTACAAATGTAAACCGCCTTTCGTAAAGAATCCTCCAGGAAGGCCAAAGATGTCCAAAATGAAGTCTTTCCATGAGGTGGCGTTTGAGACGAAACGGCCCCGTAAACAGCATGCTTGTTCTCAATGTCTACTGGTTGGCCACAACCGTACAACATGTCCAGCTAATATGCAAGGCAGGGGCGTCCGGTTTTTATGATTAGAACCTATTATGTACGTTTCACTATGGGTCAGCGACAACTCATAAGTTATCTTTTTGTATGTGGGGAGCAGCTCCTCTTATCATCTTGTACTAAATGAAACGTACTAAGTTATAGTGGTGTCATGATACTACTTGTCATTCCTAAGTATCACCATTTATGTTGGAAGCTTATTTGTAACCTGTTTAATTGGAAACAAACAAAATATTTAGGTATGTTTGCTATTGCTGTTTGTAACTATGTGAGTATGTGAGATGTGAGAGAGGTCAGATCTAACGGGTAGTTAAACGAAAGCATAACAAGTCTGTAGGTCGTAGCTGGATCTCCAATACTCTGTGTTATTAACGACCTTTTTTAATTCTCAATTTCTAAAGCCACGATCTTCATACTATCTAGGCCGACGAAACAGCGTTTTGCCATATTAGATGGCTACTGGATAACAAGTGGCTTTCCTTATTTATAACAGCCCAATTAGTAGCCCATTAGACATCTCCTGTGGACCACAATAATTATTGTCCTTCCGGATCTAACTTAACCCGTAGTAGATGTCTCATACTTCGTTTTCCAAAATCCGTTACTTTGGATCCAAACTGGGCTTACATATACCCACTTTTCCAACAATCCAATACTTAGGCGACGCATCGAACAATATTGAGTAGTAGATCATCTCCTATTTCAGGCATTGCCATAGTAGTAGGTGTTAAATAAATGAGTACTATGGCGGGTATATGCTAACAAAATAGGTCTACTGTATTTTGACCCACTTAATTAGGTGTAGTGATAGTAATATATATGTAAGGAACAATTTTTAACCAATCAATTAGTATAGTAAGCCATTAACTGTAGATGACAAACATATTTCAGCCTCAACTTATATGACTTTAGAGTTGACATAAAGGCGCACCACTTATCCTCTTGTGTCAGTAATCATATCAGGACCTCCCACTGTCTCCCTATTTCCTACAAAGTAGATATGTTTTCCCATTTTAAGTCCACACTCGAAAAGTGTGACACTTTACAATCACTAATCTCGCCCCCATCTATATCCCCACTCAATAAGTATCCCTTTTCTCCCTTTGTTATCATTCGAAAATAAAACAAAACGAAACTTCCACAAATTTCGTCATGCACCGCAACCCTAGCTTTAGTTCAGTGTCCCTCCCGCCGTTAGGTTCTCCCCTGTGCGATTGTGGCGATATTCCGGCAGTAATGACTTCGTGGACTGACGCTAACCCGGGGCGTCGGTTTTACAAGTGTGCCCTGATCAATAGCAGATTCAACAGGGGGGTGTGATTTCTTCGCCTGGGTAGACAGCGAGACACCTCATGGGTGGCAAAAAGTGTCTTCGATTAACGCAAGAGACCAGATCCGCAAAAAGAAGACTGAAGTGCAGTTCTATAAGCAGCTTAAATCTACCAGCGACGATCAATTGGAGACAAATAATGGTGTCCACACTTCAATTGCAGCAATCCCCAATAAAAACCCGTTCTATTATGGTCTCCTATCCGCCTGCGCATTTACGTTTTCAGTTCTTTCAATCATCATCGCCATATCAATGTCGTAAGGGATTATACGGTATATATATGTGTGTCTTTTATTCATCTTCGCGACAGCATCTATGGTCCGACAGAGCGTTCCATCGTTGATGTGTGTATCCAGCTAGACTCTCTCTCTTATCGTCTCGTAGTTGTTGTGTTTAACCACTTCACATTTCCGAGTAAATGTGTAATAATATTACCTCGTTTTAGTATTTATAAACTTGTGGATTTCCTTTTAATATCATGAATCCATGTTCTCGAGTACAGAACAAGGATTATCTAGATTACATGGTACTATGAGTACGAGCGAATTGTCTGACAATATCTTATTGTTTAATATCAACCCTACACCTCACAAATACAAGATGGAGTCCTGGAACATACTTTAACTTTGCGTACTCCCCCTTGACATATAAAACCAGTTACAAACAGAGTTATATTGAAAGGTTGTCGGATTTTAAGTACATTATCATCACGGATCGTATTCGATTATTATTGTAAATTATTTGGGACTCTCAGTCTTGGACACATAATTTACGTTTCCCGTTTCTGTCCCTATAAATCGTATGGGCCTTTACTTTATTGTAGGCCTGGACTGAATAATAGAAAAGAAATTTTCATTGAACACTCCAAGTCAACGTTTTCTCTCACGGGAAGGCAAACTCAAAAAAGCTTTCCAGGTTTTAGCCACCTAGTAAAAATAAGACAACTATACCCTGTAACCGACCAATTAGATTTTAGTTTTGTTACTCAACTTCAGTTTGATTAAAATTAATTATATGGGCACAAACCAACTGTTGCACTTTTTCAATTAATAGATAAAAAAATATCTACTACAGTAAAAAGTAAATCGGCGTTGTCGATAGAAACGATAAATGGACGAAGTGAACTGATGGCGATTTTGTTGTCTGATTTGGTTGTCGAACACCAATTCGAAGAACCCGCAGATTTGAATAAGTTGTGTAGAACTGCAAGAAGTAGAAGAAGAAGTCGTAGAAGACGGAGACCGACAAGAATCTGACCGAGAAGAAGAAGAAGAAGAAGAGGAGGAAGAGATTGAAGGTTCGCGGCAAAGTAGCTTCACTAGGTATTTAATTACCGGAGTAGATTAAGAAGGTAAGTGATTGGACTGATTTACCCATTTGATTGAAAGGAGATTGCCCGCGAAATCCTACATTTGCGAGAATCATAAATACAATTTGGGGGAATTGGTTTGATTTAGAACTTTTTGAATTCTCTTAATAATTATGTATTTGGGGCAGGGTTAGATAGTAGAACCGTAATTGTGTATAAATTGGAAATATGGTAGACATTGAAATTTGGGTTCATAGTTCTTGTGTACGCATAGACTAATATGTACCAAATTTTTCTTTGTAGGATGGATCCGGAAGAACAAGAGAATGTTCCTCCAAGGAGTTTGGATTTACCGAGGAGGTTATTTGCTCTTGACCATTACCCTCTCGAAACCAAGATCAATGTGTATTCTAGACCAGAGTATCTTGCTACAATAGCAAAGGTGCTGAATGGAACAACAGAATTGGAAAACTTGTTAAAGTCTCCATTTGGGCAGCTTTTTCGTATCCCTGCCAACAAGGCCTCATTCTCAGGGAAGCTTATCCATGGATTAGTTTGCCGTCAATTGGTGACCAAAAAATGACATGAGATGTGGATTATTTTTTGTGGTCATCCAATAAAGTTTGGATTACAAGAATTTGCTAAGTTGACAGGTCTCGAATATGGTAAATATCCAAAAAAGAGAGATGTGAACGCAGTTGTTAAAAAGGAAGAAGGATGTAAGACAGTTTGGAAGACTATATTCGGGAAAAAAAAGGAACTAACAATCGCCGACTTGGTTCAGATGTTGGAGACTGAAGAGATGGAAATGTGGAAGAAAGTTGCTTTGTCGCTGATAATAATAGTTGATGGTGTACTCACATGCGTTACTCAGCCAGTCAAACCTACATCCAAAACAGTGGAGATGACCAAGAATATTGAATTTTTCTTCAAATACCCATGGGGAAGGTTGTCATTTGAACGGACGTTGGAGTCTATTATAGGATTTAATTGTCCTGCAGATGTTGACAGTTTAGTGAAAAGTTGCAAGCGACGGTCAATAGCTATTCATGGATTTCCTCTTGCACTCCAACTGCTGGCTTTTGAAACTATCCCATCACTTGCAAAATTAATACCGTTTGACGAAGACGATCAGGCGTTTACTCAAAGATCGATCCGTAATCTGGCTAAACTGCGCCCAATCCGGACAGCAAGCATCTTCGCATGTGAGGCTGCTAAAGAGGTATGTACGTGGTTGTGATTGATATAGTACGTACACATGTGATAGAAAAGTTTAAGTTATCTAATTGGTGCATATTTTCTTATACATGTATCATTTTATAGGTGGTTGTTAGGCGGATGGTCGAATCAGTGGAGCATTGTTCTCATGGATCATTCTCCTGGCGTGATGAGGAGGAAGACCATCAAGTTGAGAACATTGAAAATCTCATTAATGCTGGCCACAATTGGGATGAGGCAATATGGGTGGGAGGTGATGATGATTGCCCAAAACAGATACGACCGGAAGAGAAAGGTAAGTTGACAATTGTGTTATTGTTTGAAAGTGATATTAAAATCTTATGCCAAGCATATTTATGAACTGATTTCCGGTTATTGGTGTTATAGTTCCTGGTGGATGTAAAAAGAGGAAACGAGGAGAAACAAGAACTGAAAATAAGAAACTGAAGACATCAACGACAGCTAATGTGGCAGTGGGGGATACGCCCAATGGTGATCAAGCTTTGGACGATGAGCGATTTGAAAGGTATGCGGTTGAACTCAGTCGGTTCTTCAGGAAGCGAGAAGCAATGCTAAAGGAAATGCATGCAAACTTGAAGAGCTTCATCCGTACAGAGATAAGAACTGCACTATTGGAGGTTAAAGGAAACGACTATGGGGAACCTTCTGCTGGTACTAACATGGGTTCAGAGAAGAAGTCAAAGTAACTATCAAACAGGAAAAGTTGGAAAAGGAATAAGTATTGAAGAATGAGTTCATTAATGGTTAGAAAAAAAAGAAGATATGTAATTCCTACTATGGGAGTTGGTGACAATGCTAAGGTTGCGTATGCCCACTAACATCAGTGTTGTATGATTTTCACATCTTAAATATATTAAATTTTGTTGTTCTCGTGGTTTGCACAGGATGTTGGAAATGTTGATGGTAAGAAGGATGATAAACACATTTGATATATTTTAACTATTTGTGTTACGAACATGTACTGTGTACTTAGTAAGTTTATTTGCCTATATATATGTATAATTCTATGTACGTACATGGTATTAGGACGAAGGGGATGTACTACATATGGAAGGCGAATCAATGGAGGGTTGTGAAGAAACTACCGATCCACCAGAGAACAGTTCACGAATGGAAGTTATTCCAAGTGCATCACATAAACTGGTGACTCGGAGTTATTATTGTCGATGAGTCAGCCCGGGAAGAATCGATGATCATCAACCCACCTGAGAATCTCCCATCCCTTCCCATAGTGATAAAAGTTGGATTTGTTTCATACGATCGGATGGAAGATGTTGATCATGGTAAATACGCCAAATTCACCAAGTTGATTCAACGGGATGATGTGTAAGCGTTATATATTTTATTCGGATTGGGCAGTTTTTGACTGTCTACTCATATTAATTTTGTAATTGATTACCATATTGTGCAGGATACACAACCTCTTCGGATTCCGCAAGGCAGATAACCTCTTCTTCTCCAATCTTATTTTGCCTAAAGAATGGGTCCAAACACTGGTAATTGTTTTATTTTCACGTACACGATTCATGAAATTTAAACTATACGTATATTATTTCTGGTGTGATTTAAAACTGAGTTCGGTTTAACAACATGTGCAACACATGGAAATGATGGACGTAATGCTCTTGCAAAAGAACAGACAAGAATTGATAAAACGAAGGAGTGTCATTATTGACTTTGTTCTGTTTTACGAGTTGACGAGAAGGTTCCATGTTTTCTCCAACAACACCTTGAAGAAAGAGAATTTCGTATGGGACAAAGTCTTCATTAACATTGTCAATGGAGAATGGATGCATCACGAACCAAGGTTGAAGTGGCTTGAAGATGTTGTCGTTGTATATGCTCCAATGAACTAGAAACTAAAGCATTGGGTCGGAGTGGTCATAAACCTTAAAACGAGGAATGTATCCATTTATGATCCTTTGCTTAGTTTCACCAGAGATGCTGTTGTGAAGACCCGGATGCATCTAGTGATTGAGATGATACCGTTACTACTTCACTCGGTAATTGACATCAATTACCTCTCGCTCCATTTTCCTTATCCAGGGTTAAGCCTTTAGGTCAAAACGATAGGGCGGGAGATTATGGACCTTTTGCTATGAAGTTTTTAGAATTGTTAAGCATGGGTTATCCGGATACTGACTGCTTGAGAATCAGCAACAATGATGTTGACAATTTATGTAAGAAGTACGCGATGGACGTCTATGAACATGGGATTGGGCCGATAATTTGAATATCCAATAACTCTTGCTTGTTGTAATAGAAAACGATACTGATGTCGAGTGTACGTACACATAATACAAACAGAATAGAAGTTGTGGTGAAAATAAACCAAAGTGTTATGTGTTGATGGCAAATGTAATGCCCATTCCAACAACTATATATATGTACGTACACATCGTTAGTGATTTCGAGTGTACGTACACAGATGTAGGGCATCGTACATAACAACAGAGAGAAACATAACATAAAATAAACCAAAGTGTTATATTCGAAGGCTAAATATTATGAGTTTACGATAAGTACGTATATGTACGTACACAAACTTGGAAAACGTACATCTGAAAACTTAATAAGCCAAGACATTGGAAATCGAAAAGACGCGAATAACAAAAGGTAGGATGAAGAGGCACATGTAAGACGCAACATTTCGTGTTGACTCTTCGTTTTATTTGAAATTCTCTCCCCTTGCGCGTTTTCGAACATGATTGAAAGAAGAGAAAGCGTTACCTCAGAAAAGCATGAGTTTCATAGTCGATTCTATTGCTGATCTTCAACCAGGGAGAACAAATTGGTGTATCATCGCGAAGGTGTTGAATTCTTGGAGTCTTCGCACTTTCTTACAAAAACGGGTTCTGCTACTAGTGGATGAATAGGCTAGAGATAAACAATTTTTCCTTTTCTCGGTATGCCTAGTACTTATATATAACAAATGTAATTGGTATAGGGTAGAACAATCGAAGTGGCGGTTATAGAGGGTACCCTGAAAAACCTCCGGCGGGATATTGAAAATGGTGAGTGGTACGCGATTCGGGACTTCAAAATAATCAATCCAACACTCGTTGAGAGGAATACTCATCATCCATACCAAATCAAATTTATGGATGAGTCAACGATGAGGTTGCTCCAACCATTAAATCAGAAAAATTACTTCCGTTTCGAGGATTTGAAAGATATATATCGTGGCAGAGTTACTCATCCCATATCTTTCGGTAAGTTTTATCTTTACTTACATTAATATTTTTAGGAAAAATATATCTGACAATTTAGTAATTGAATTATCCGTGAATTGTGTCAACTTACTAATATTTGTACGGGTAAATTATCTCTTTTCCCTGAATATAGATGTTTGTGGGTGCATCGTTCGTGTGGAAGTGAAAAGAAGAGATGAGAGTGGCAGTTGTAGTGAAGTTGTCTTCACTCTAGTGAATGGTAGGTAAACCACATTTCTTATATATATATATATATATATATATATATTTTTATCAGTAGGATTTATATTAACTGGGCAAAACTGTAGGAATGAAACTACAAAATGTCGTGCCATAGATAACTATGCCTCTTCCTTCATCACTTGTTTGGAAGCAAACAAGTGTCATCTTCTATACAAAACCGAACCAATCTTTAGTGTCTTGCGGTTTTGGAAGGTTGGGAGTTATGAAGGTATGTACGATTAAATAGATATGATAGACTCAAAAACATCAAAAACATGTACTTTGGTTTGATACATAATATGGCAATTGTCTGTAGGTGTACCATGTCTTTTACACACAGTATCATCTTCGAGAGTCTTCATAAAACCAGAGTTCGACGGACTGGAACATCACCAGTCAATGTAAGTAGTTATTATATATAATAGCTTCCAAATTGTATATGTTCATAGTGTTAAAAAGTTGAAATCCACTATCTATAATTACAGATCTGAGTTTGTTGCACGTCACTACAACCATGTGATGGAGCACGATGTGGAGAGCTTAGGGACCCAAAATGAAAGAAATGAGTAGGCAGGTGAGAGCTCAGGGACTCAACAAGATACAATGGAGGATGATGGGGAGTGTTCAGGAACTGAACAATAAAGTAGAGAGGATTAAGTGTTATGTTTTTTATCTTATTTATCGTAATGTATGAATAATCTTTATGCTAGTACTATTTTTGAATAATTAGGATGTTATATGTTGACCCCAAAAAAAAAATTAGGATGTTATATATTATATTTTCAGCTTTAATTTCTGAGTATGTACAGAGTCTAAAGTAACGTAGATCAAAAATATTATAACATTTCCAAAAAACTTGTATATGTACATACAACGCCAAAGGTTTGTCATGTGTACGTACACATGTTTAAATAACCGTACAACCAAACAAGTGAATAGCAATACAACCCTACATTATGCGGTTTACAGGAAAGTCGGGTCTTTAAATCGGATTTTTGGAAATATTCTTGTTATGGCCCGAGCTTCTACACCTGGTACACTTATTTGGACGAGGGCATTTCTTTCTTTGGTGTTTGTGATTACCAACACTGCCAGATGAATTATTTTTTCTCCTTCGACTTGGGGTGTCATCATCATCAGAACTATTCATCTGGCAGTGTTGGCAATCACAAACATCAAAAAATTTGTGGCCCTTTTCATCTTGAAAAGAGTAAATGGGATCTCCCAGCGAATCAAAAGATGAGATTGGAACACCATCTAAACGTGGATTGTTTTCCACNAGAAACCAAGACAACATACTATAACTCTCTTCTAGCCATTGAGGTAATAACAATCCATAAGTTGTCTCCCTGTTTTCTTTTACGTACCACGAATTTAGAGTAATAAATCAAGAGGTGCTTAGCTACGCAAACCGAGGCAACATATTTGCAATNATTGGGGTGCTACGGTCATGGAGCTTTTCGTAATTGGTAACCCATGATTTTGGAAGCAACTTGAGAAGCTCATCTCTAGGAATCTGTATAGGAATATGGATGCACGACGGGCTATGCTGGGATTCCAATTGTATGAGTAGCGCATCTTCAGTGTCACTAGGGAGACTTAAGTCTATTGCATGATTTTGGACTCTATACGCCATTTGATGGTGAAGCGTTGCTGCATACGTGTTTCCAATTTGTGGAGCTCCTGTGATTTGCAGCTGGATTTGCATGTTCTGATATATTTGAGGGTCTTCCAATGCCACGTTGAAATTTGGGAAGAGGGTGACGAAAACAGTGCCAGCGTTTAGTGTTGTCTGGATAGTTGCAATACAATCATGTTGGTATTCTTTGTATCGGGTGTCGAGGAGAGCTACCCGTGCTACAACTGGTAAGCCTTTTCTGCCATGGAGTGTTAGCGCCAAACGTATCGCTCCATAGTGAAGATGGGTATATCCTTGAGTTCGCCAATGATGTATCATGCCTTCATTGATTCTGAGAGGAATCATTTGTTCTGTTTCTGTCGCTGGAATGAGATGTTGTTCTAACGAAGATGCTAGAACGAGCTCCTTTGCATTATGTTTGTGAGGGACAAACACTTGACGGATGACTTTTGGAAAAGTGGAATTTGGTTTAGTGAAAGCTTTGTAAGGATTAAGTAATGGGAGTTGGGTAATAGGAACTTTGCTATCATCACTCACATACTCTACTTCATATAAGTAATCAATCTTTTTAGAATTTGATCGTCGAAAAGAGGGAGTTTTAGACAAAGAAGATGAACTTTCCATAATATATGATAGAACCAGAAACCAAGACAGAATACTATAACTCTCTTCTAGCCATTGAAGTAATAACAATCCATAAGTTGTCTCCCTGTTTTCTTTTACGTACCACGAATATAGAGAAATAAATCAAGAGGTGCTTAGCTACGCAAACCGAGGCAACATATTTGCAACATAAAAAGCCTCAAGGTACTTCGAGCATTACAACCTCATAGAAATTTTTCTCCATACCGTTTTTTCTTAGCATAGTTAGATTTCTGATGTGGAGGATCCATTAATATGGCAACCACAGAGCATACTTTCATACTAGCATGGTAGAAGACAACGTCATGGCGTATTACCTTTCTGGAAGAGAAGAGCTAGAGTTTATACTGCCATGGCTCTGATACCACAATTACACACACATAGTGGTACAACCACTTAGGAGGTTTTTAGGATCAATGCTAAGTGTTTAGGAAGTATTTGGAAAAAGATTATGTAAGTATATAAGAAAGATCTTTATACAAGGGGATAAACTTTATTATTGAAATACTCAAAAGATTACAAGAACTCTTAAGACTCTTACTCAAACTCACTCACTTAAGCTTGAATGAAACTCTTCACCAAGCCTTAGTATTTATATTACAAGTCTTAGAGGATATTACATAGAATATTCCTTAACATATTTTTATGTTTTATTTTACAACCCTCCATTTATTCAACTCTCTCATAACCATATACTTCACTATCATGTATATATATATATATATGTTTTATTTCGAATAACGGTACTCCGTAAATGTAACAAAAGGGAAAGAATTGGTAAATGGGCTTGGATCGACTATGGGTTTGGATCGGATTATTTGCTCGGGTATGTCTTTCTTAATTTTATGGGTATTCATGGTTTTTTACACTTATCAATATTGGATTATTTGCACCTGGCTTTGGACTTGATAGAGGACGAGCCGAGGGCCCAAATTTAGGCTTCACTGTGGGCCGAGGAAGGGCATCTGCAGTTGGGAGGGGTTCGTCAACCTCCTCAATTGGTGCTGGTGCATGTACTTTTTTAGGTAGCCCTGGGACAAAAAACCGAACCGAACCGAACCGAAATAACCGAACTGAGCCGAACCGAAATTTTAGGTGTTCGGTTTAGGTTCGGTTCTTAGGGATAAACCGATCGGCAGCTTTATAAAATTAAAATTGGTTCTTGGTTATTTCGGTTGGGTTTGATAGAACCGAACAGTTAACCGAAATTATACAGAAAACCCTAATTTTTGTTATTTTCTTCTACTTAGGGGGAGGTATTGGTTTAAGATTTTGAAAGAATTTTAATGACTTTAAAAGTTAGGTAAAATATGTTGTTATTCAATCAAGACTTTTAAAAACTCTTAAAAAATTTGGTGTTATTGGTTGTGGATTTGTAAAAAGTTATCTAAAATCTTGATAAATCTAGTGTTATTGGATTAAGAGTTTTATAAAGTCATTAAAAGTTTTATGTTATTCAAGTAAAACAAAAGAATCTTGGATTGTTAATGAATTCAAATTTTATGTTATTGGTTTAGGATTTTATATCATTTCCTTCATAACAAAAGTCATGAAAACTCTTTCATCAAATAGAAAGATTTTACAAGATTAGAAAAAACAAATCATCAAGATTTTAAAAAACTTCCTAAACAATCTCTTAGAATCCTTCATTTTTAACTTTCAATTTTTTATGATTCTAACAATCAGCAAGAACATAAAGTCATTAAAATTCTTTCTAAATCCTAAACCAATACCTCCCCCTTAGCCGATTCATCAACATTCTAATTTTGTTTTTTACTTTTACCTAGCCGATTCATCAACTTCTTCTTCTTCTTCTATTGTTTCTTTCTCCTCGATTACTCAACTTATTCTTCTTCTTCTTCTTATTTTTCTTCTTCTTCGAGTACTCTCGTCTCTTCTTCTTCTTTGATTACTCTCGCCTTCTTCTTCAACTTCTTCTTCATATCCCTTTTCTCTTTTCTTAGGTTTAGTCGTTTAGATTAGGTTTAATTTAGTTGTTTAGTTATTAAGTTTAATATTTTAACGGCCTGCCAATGAAATTGTTTAATTTGTTGGCCCATTTTAATAAAACAGATATTATTGGATCTATTATTTTTAGCCCATTAAAAATTCGGTTATTAATATTAAAAACCGAAATAACCGGAAACCGAACAGAACCGAACCGATTTGATTTTCGGTTTAGTTTGGTAACATTTTAAAATAACAAAAAAAACCGAAAACCGATATAAACGAACCGAACCGACCGAAATAACCGAACTCCCAGGGCTATTTTTAGGAAATGAAAGTATTCCTGGTAAACAAAGCGCTTCAGCCTCTATGTTTCGGTATCCAATGGGTAAGTTGCTTGACATGTATAGAAAACAGAAGCCTGATTCTTCCCTAGGTAGGATACCGACTGAGATGGAGGAAGTTGCCTCCATTACTCAACTTAATCCTCTTGCTTTTATTGCACCTGATGCCGACGAAGAGGTATGGTAACCACTGAGAACTGGCTTCCATTGCCCTTTTTCATGATTGTGTCATTAATTTTTTTATTTTTTATTCGCAACTGAGTTTGTTGACGGGTATCTTATCTATCAGGCAAGCCTTAACGGCATATGGAAGGGAAGGATCATTAGTAGCGAGGTTTACACTCCATCTGAGGAAGAATCCTCAGGTGGTGAAAACAGCATGGGTATGTTATCTTGTCTTTAGCTGCTTGGCCTCTATCTTTCCACCTAGCATAATTTGATGAATGCTTCTCTGACCGTGGTCTTTTGGATGTTACTGCAGTAAAATGCCGCATACCTGACTCAGGTGAAACAAGAGCGGATAGTTCTTTGGTAGGGTTTGTGAATGGTGACAATGTTTCCATGCAAAATAGTGATTCTGGTAC
>NC_025688.1:14950047-14955471 GCF_000633955.1 Camelina sativa
TGCACAGTGGTGATTTTGTCTGGATTGCTGGTATTTTGTGTTTTTATGATGGCGACAACGATAACCATGACAACGAGTAAGGCCGTGAGAATCCCAGCAATGATGCTTTTCTTCTTTATCAATTCACCTTCCAGCCCCATTTTTTTTGTTTGGTGGATTCAATTTCAAGAGAACGTAAAGAAAAGAATTTAGTTGGAGGGGCTTCTAACTGTTGCTTAGAGCCCTGTTGTGACTCTGTTTTGGTTAGAAGGAAGGAGAAGAGAAGAGTGGAGTTAATAATATAATGCAGATGCAAAGTGCTATTATTGGGGTAGAGCATGAGGTTATGAATTAAGGGGTTTGTTTTTATGAATTAATGGGTTTAATTTGTTACCCAACCATCTCATGCTCAATCCTCATCTGTTGCCAGCGGGATTGAATTGGCCTGCAAACCAAAAGGGACTAAAGTGATTCTTCCTTAAAACAAAGATTCAGAAGAAGAGAAGCTTTTTGGTTTNAGGTGAAACAAGAGCGGATAGTTCTTTGGTAGGGTTTGTGAATGGTGACGATGTTTCCATGCAAAATAGTGATTCTGGTACATCTGTGATAAGAACAACAATTGTCAGTTTACCGTTGCCGTTGCAATTTTCTCACATTCCTTTGGTCTCGTTGTCATTGGCTGCCTTGGCTTTCAGCTCCCCGGAAGCTTTCTTGACGCTATCTTTTATGGATTGGATGGTGATGTTGAAGCCAAGCTTAATGAGTTCAAGAGGCTGAGTGGAGTCAGGAGAAGCTTTCATGAGACTGTTGACAGAAGTCTCTTTGTAATCAGTTGGTGCGCAAACTGTTGCCTTGGTGGTTGCTTTAATATGCACAGTGGTGATTTTGTCTGGATTGCTGGTATTTTGTGTTTTTATGATGGCGACAACGATAACCATGACAACGAGTAAGGCCGTGAGAATCCCAGCAATGATGCTTTTCTTCTTTATCAATTCACCTTCCAGCCCCATTTTTTTTGTTTGGTGGATTCAATTTCAAGAGAACGTAAAGAAAAGAATTTAGTTGGAGGGGCTTCTAACTGTTGCTTAGAGCCCTGTTGTGACTCTGTTTTGGTTAGAAGGAAGGAGAAGAGAAGAGTGGAGTTAATAATATAATGCAGATGCAAAGTGCTATTATTGGGGTAGAGCATGAGGTTATGAATTAAGGGGTTTGTTTTTATGAATTAATGGGTTTAATTTGTTACCCAACCATCTCATGCTCAATCCTCATCTGTTGCCAGCGGGATTGAATTGGCCTGCAAACCAAAAGGGACTAAAGTGATTCTTCCTTAAAACAAAGATTCAGAAGAAGAGAAGCTTTTTGGTTTAAAGAACAATGGTATCAACCAAGGCTTCTGTAATCTTCCTCTCCAGTTCCTTTGGGTCGATCCACAATGAACTCTGCTCACGTAGTAGCTTCTTTCTCTCTTTGATCTTCTCTTCCCTTTTTATACCCATCATTTTCCAGATCTCTAGCTTTTCCGCCNTTGACGCTATCTTTTATGGATTGGATGGTGATGTTGAAGCCAAGCTTAATGAGTTCAAGAGGCTGAGTGGAGTCAGGAGAAGCTTTCATGAGACTGTTGACAGAAGTCTCTTTGTAATCAGTTGGTGCGCAAACTGTTGCCTTGGTGGTTGCTTTAATCTGCACAGTGGTGATTTTGTCTGGATTGCTGGTATTTTGTGTTTTTATGATGGCGACAACGATAACCATGACAACGAGTAAGGCCGTGAGAATCCCAGCAATGATGCTTTTCTTCTTTATCAATTCACCTTCCAGCCCCATTTTTTTTGTTTGGTGGATTCAATTTCAAGAGAACGTAAAGAAAAGAATTTAGTTGGAGGGGCTTCTAACTGTTGCTTAGAGCCCTGTTGTGACTCTGTTTTGGTTAGAAGGAAGGAGAAGAGAAGAGTGGAGTTAATAATATAATGCAGATGCAAAGTGCTATTATTGGGGTAGAGCATGAGGTTATGAATTAAGGGGTTTGTTTTTATGAATTAATGGGTTTAATTTGTTACCCAACCATCTCATGCTCAATCCTCATCTGTTGCCAGCGGGATTGAATTGGCCTGCAAACCAAAAGGGACTAAAGTGATTCTTCCTTAAAACAAAGATTCAGAAGAAGAGAAGCTTTTTGGTTTAAAGAACAATGGTATCAACCAAGGCTTCTGTAATCTTCCTCTCCAGTTCCTTTGGGTCGATCCACAATGAACTCTGCTCACGTAGTAGCTTCTTTCTCTCTTTGATCTTCTCTTCCCTTTTTATACCCATCATTTTCCAGATCTCTAGCTTTTCCGCCCTTTCTTTCATCTACAATTTATTATACACAAAAGACAGGTCTATATAAATCATCATGTTTTGAATCGGTTTGACAACTAGAAAGAAAAACACTATGAACCATTACTGCTCCAAGGCTGTGACCAAGAGAAATGAGGAAGTCAAACTACATTTAACCAGGGAAAGTAATCTTCTCAATCAATTTGCAGACATAAGTACGTGGAATCAATTTATGAATCAGAGAATACTACTTTGGTACGTGTGTGCGTGTACAATGTTTCATCTACCTACAGCTAGAACACATGAAGCTACTAACTACAATAAGTTTCACTTTCCTCAAAAGAATTCCCACTGAAAGCATCAAGAGCAAGCATCGAAACCTATCTTATGTTTGATAAAGGCAAGATTCCAAAGCTGTAACCAGAACAACAATAGCTATTTTAGAGAGACTATTATGATTACATGATTCATACAAAAATCTCCACTTCTAAGCAACGATTATCCAAAGTTTTCTCTTCAAATCACAACCACCCTTTTATATATTACTACACCTTGAACCATAACTATGCAAAGTTCCCAAATTTGCAAGAGGAAACAACACTTTGTTTCGCCAGATGCCAGATGCCAGACGAATCTTATCCAGACAAACCCTTTTCCCCATTTCTCCAAGAATCATCTCACACTAAACTAACTTGATTTATTCAACATCTATCATAGCTCCTATACAAGGAAGAAAAGAATTGAGAACAGAGAAAGTGAGAACTTACCAGGGTTTGCCTGAACTCTTCATCAGCAATCTTACGTTCCTCAGCCCTAACCTTAGCAGCCTCAGCCTTCAACCGTCTCCTCTCCTCATTCGCAGCTCGTTCAGCCAACAACCTAGCCTCATCCTTAGCCTGCTTCTCAACACGAAGTATCTCAATCTCATGAATATACTCTTTACGATACACTGTAACTTTCTTTGCATAATCTCTCCTAAGCTGTGCAAGCTTCCTCTCTGCATCTTTCGGATCCTTTGGAGCTTCCCAGCTACCAATATAGCTTTCTGGCTCAAGAAAGTTGTGAGTCTCCTGGTGGTATCTATGGTGAGTGGCCTCAGCAGAGAAAGACCTGATAGACCCAATCATGGAAGCGTTCTCACTCTGCCTCACGAGACGGCTTAGCTTATTGCAAAAAGCCATTTTTTTTTTTTCACTGAATCTGAAGAGAGAAAATGAAAAACACAAATACAGATTAAGATTCAAGGACACATACAGAGATTAGTTTTACTCATATCTAAATCCTACTTCTGTTCTTACAAAGATCACACTTAAAAAAGTAATTAACAATTTCCTACAAAAATCTCAAGCAAAATCATGTTCCAAGGAAAAAAATGATTCAGAAAAGTTCATCTAGCATTGAACATCAATCCCACTATTTCTTAAGACAAAGGGATACAAACCCACAAATCCAAACACAAACCCACAAATCCAAACACAAACAGACACAAATCCACATATCCAAACACAAATCCAAACGATTTAGGGTTTTAGCCCTAATCAGAGGGATTCGAAATTAGGGTTTCTACTTGATGCGAGGGTTTAAAAAAAAAAAAAAAACTGGGTTTCGCTACCTAAAACATCACAATAAGATTTGATTCGTAAATTCTAAAACTTTGAGATTGTATCCAGAGAAATCGAAACTAGGTTTTACCGATCTAGTTACTCAATTCCAAGATCTACACGAAACTTTGTAAAAGAAAGTGGAGAAAACTTACAATTTGTTTTGAAACGAGAGACCACCAAGAGGATGCTTGAAGGATGATGGTGCTTTGTTAAGTTTGGGGGGGGGGGGGGTATTAATGGAGAAGATTGAGCCAATCTGAGAGAAACAGAGAGAGTGAGAAGGCGGCGTAGAGCGAAGAGGAAGAAGAAATATAGAGAGAGACAAAACAAAAGACAAAAAGTATTCGCNCACAAACCCACAAATCCAAACACAAAGAGACACAAATCCACATATCCAATCACAAATCCAAACGATTTAGGGTTTTAGCCCTAATCAGAGAGGATTCGAAATTAGGGTTTCTACTTGATGCGAGGATTTAAAAAAAAAAAAAAACTGGGTTTCGCTACCTAAAACATCACAATAAGATTTGATTCGTAAATTCTAAAACTTTGAGATTGTATCCAGAGAAATCGAAACTAGGTTTTACCGATCTAGTTACTCAATTCCAAGATCTACACGAAACTTTGTAAAAGAAAGTGGAGAAAACTTACAATTTGTTTTGAAACGAGAGACCACCAAGAGGATGCTTGAAGGATGATGGTGCTTTGTTAAGTTTGGGAGGGGGGGGGGTATTAATGGAGAAGATTGAGCCAATCTGAGAGAAACAGAGAGAGTGAGAAGGCGGCGTAGAGCGAAGAGGAAGAAGAAATATAGAGAGAGACAAAACAAAAGACAAAAAGTATTCGCAACTCTTTTTTCAAATTATTTTCAAAGAGAGACATTATTTACCAAATTACCCTCTTTGAAAAATGATTTTTTACTTCTTGTAGTATCTTTTAGTTGAAACTGTGGATTTTTACCTCGGTCTTTTACGCTTCTCTTGCTCAATTTCTCTACAGTCTTCATCATCTTCGTCATCCTCATAATCAACCAAACCTCCAGACCTCTTGCTATTATGATTAATAGACAACATAAAGCAAATCCATTAACTATTAGTTGTTTTGCTTATGATGCACCTCATCATATCCTTCCATGAATTTCTATCAAGAGAGAATAGAAAGAAGTACCTCTGAGAAGAAGAACTTGCACCTATGACATTGGAACTATGAGGCTCAGCTTCTTTCATCTGTGTACTAGAAGCACCAGAACTTGCAGCTATGACATTGGAACTATGACGCTCAGCTTCTTTCATCGCAGACCTTGGAGCACTGACATTGGAATTTTGTGGCTCAGCTGACTTTTCTTCATCCAGAGCACTCCCATGTTGTATCATATCTGATTGATCATTATTGGTGCTCTTTGGTCTCCTACTTTCTATGAGCTGAACACACAATGACACATTGTTAAATATAGAATATTGTAGGAAAAAATTTCAAGGTAAGAGTTTAGATCGAGGAATGATACCCCCCCCCCCCCCCCCCCCCC
>NC_025688.1:14955839-14974300 GCF_000633955.1 Camelina sativa
TATTGTTGTTGAATGTTAGCGATGTGCTAAGTGAGAGAGTGATGTGCTCTCTGATGGTTAGTGGTGAGAGTGATGTGCTCTCGTCTCTGATATTCGTTAGGTGAAGAGCTTGTGATGTGCTTGCCTTCGTCTATGGTGTGTTAGTGTTTGGGTTAGCAATAAAGAGTTAGTTACAGAGGTTACGATATCTTAAATCTATCAGGCAGGTGCTCAAATGGAGCTAACTGGTCCCAAAATGTGCCAATTACATATTTGGCCAACACTGCATTATTCTGCACACAAAACAGTAGTAATATGTACAGAGGAACACCCCTAAAAACTGAAAGAGAAAAGGATGAAAAATTAGGAACCTTGCATATGTGCACAAGAAGCGCTAAGACAGCAGAACTCAGCAGATTGTCTCAGGTGACCATCGGCAGCAAAAACATCTATAATCGGTTTCAGCGTGTTCGTTCTCGACAATGTAATTCTGAACATTATCATTCTGAAATAGAACAATATTTTGGAAATTGCATAACTTATTGTCTTCATAGAACTTTTTGTAGCCATTATAGAATCTATTATCATGTTCGTGCAAGTGGAAAAAAAAAATCTCAGTTTTAATATGACATGCGACACTGAAATTGAACCTTACCAGAGTAATTTTATGTGATGACTTTGAGCACATGTTCACAACTCACAAGAATCATGAACTACCGTTAAAATTATTATTATTTTAAATTACAATGACCTCTGAGCCATAATTTTCAGCTAATTCAGATAAATTACTTTTATGTGTTGTTTTAGTATGATGGAATATCTATATTAACATTTTTTAAGTACATTTTGGTTTATGCCCTTGAAGTTTATTTTATTTAATTTGTTTATTTGCAACATTAACCCCTACAGATTTTCCTACCAACATCTCCCTACTAACTAGATTTAGAAATTCTAGCGCAAGTGGCTGCAAAGACTAGAAAGCCAATGAAGAAAATAGTTCAAATGAAATCCTATCCCGTAATGGTTGTCAACGAGAGAAGGCTTCAGGGTAGCTTCTGGAGTTCTTAGAGAAGGCTTACTTCAAGAGGTTCTTAAGAAGGAGTTTCAAACTGACTTTTAGGCAAATATTTCTACTTAATTAACTTCTACAGATTTTTCTAAAATAAACAGTTCTACTTAACTCAATTAATGGAACTATATTAGAAGTTAAAATTAATTTACGCTTATTGTCATACACAGCATGACACCATCATTTAAGAGATCGAGATTAAATGCTTAAAACTTATTTTAAGAGATTTAAATGTAAATCGGCCGACTTTGAGAGACAAAAGATTACAACCTCAATGATTATTATGACGTAGATAACGTTTATTAATACGAGAAACCAAATTAAGAAACTCAAATTTTAGTAAATATTTAACTTCGTCAGCAATATTTGCACAAAATAACAATAATCAATATATGGGAAATAGTTTAAACAAAAAATTTCCTAGAATCGACATTATTAAAACACTTCCTAGAATCTCTCTATCAGCTTCCTTAAAAAAACAAATTGTATATTCTAACCAAAAACTCTCTACCATCTATTTACAAAATTAATGTTGTTCCTAAAATCAACAAATTGTATATATATTTAAAAAGATTTCTAGTTTAAACCATTTCCATAAAATAATCAAACAATTGTATGCAATCAATGAGAATCCGATCCTAAAATCTCTCTCAAAAAGCTCAACCAAATTAAAATAATACTACAGTTTACTAATTTTGGCTCATACTGGTAACCATTAGAAGAACAAAAAGAAAAGGAATAAAAAGAACAATGCAGAATGGAATAAACAGTTTTTGAGGAATGAAAGAAAAATCTGCAGAGAATGAACAAAATAGTAAATGGTAACCAAACAATAAAAATGTTTTTAAAATATATTAAATATTAAATAAATTTAATTTCAATTGTAATACTAATATTATTCTAATGTATATATAATAAATTTTTCAAATAGAGCCTTTAGATTACTATCAAAAATATTTTTTTTGTCAATACATTGTGAAAATATGAAAGTTTTTATATTACAAAATTGAAATTTTATTAATAAACATATTTTTTATTTATTTTAAAATAAAAAACGAATTTGAATATTTGTTCTTTTTTTTGTTCCATTTGTTCATCATCAATTTTGGAGAGGAACATTTTTGTTCTATTGTTCTTTATTTTTTGAATAATGTAGATGAAAGTAGGGGAAAAAATATTACTTTCAAATGGTAAAAAAATTGTGGAATAGAGAGGAATGTGATATTTATCCTTGTTCTTTTCCTAAATTTTGGTCACCAATTGAATTGAAGCTTTGAGTCTTTCACGTCAAGAATGCAAGTAATATCCTCAAAATATTGTATCATAATTAAAAAAAAGAAATACATTAAATTCTAGATCTCTTCTTTGCTAAAATAATATTGTATGGATTGTAATCTTCTTGCTCATCACGTTGGCTCATATATAAATAGTCCATTCACCCAGAAATGTGAATACACAAATCAAAACACAAAAATTGCATATCTGCAAAGCAATTGATAGAAATGGCTGGTTCATTTGAATTCTTGAGAGATATATATCCGCCCTACAAGACCTCATCGAGAGTTAATCTTGGTCGATGAAACTGTAAGAATGTTGGTAACCTAATGATAATTTTCCTTACTCTCTATTGTTTATATGAATCTCAAGTTATATTGACTCAACTCGCCGTTTACATACTTTGTGTGAAAGTCATGGACTTTTTTTTTTTTTTTAACAAACTGAAAGTCATGGACAATACAAGTGAGACAAAGTTTTTTTTGTACGATAACATCGCTTCTGAAATCATTGGAGAGTCTGCAACTTCTATGTTTGGTGGATCATTTGATGAGGTAATCTCTCTATTATTTAACTATTTCACTATATCAACCGATTATTATAGGACAAGAAATAGTTATTGCAATATTATCCACAGACTACATATCCTGAAAACTTGCAAGAACCTCTCAAAAACCTGATCGAAAGACATTTGTCTTCTTGGTATGTGTGGGAACAATATAACATTTGGGATGGAAAGAATTCCTATAGGGTGAGCAAATTACTCTCTAAGGATGGACTACTAGCAGAACAAGTGCATTGAAGATTCAAATGACATGGTGAACCCAGCTTCCACCATCTCTGGTGATCAGGTATTCATTGTAGAATTATATGAATTATTGAAATGGATTTATACTTTGCAGATGATTAATTTATTGACGTTTCTTTCTGTTGATTTTTATAGGTTCTACTTCTTGACTTATAGTCAAGAAACTAATGACTCAAGTACTCTCTCATCAAAGCGTGTTTATGCATGTCATGTTGACACAAGTTAACAATCATCCTCTTCCAAAAAGGTATGCAGTGGCGGATCTACGTTAAAAGTAGGTTGGGCACGTGCCCCACATTGTTTACGAATTTTTTGTTAGTAGTTGTTGATATAACTATCTGTTGGATCATCTGGTTATGTTTTCTTCTGCATATTTTTGCTGGTGGGGTATTCGATCCCTCCATTTGTTGCTTTTTTACTCTTTTTGTCACATATATATTACAATTTTTGGCCATATATTTATTAATTATTAAATATGTGCCCCATACTAATAATTCTCCTGGATCTGCCCGTGAAGGTCTGTGTTACAAAAGTGGATAATCTGCTGAACAATTTGGTTTACAGGCTTCTACACTTAACATTGAAGACAACAAAGTGAAATAGGATGCTAATCCAGAAGAGAGTAAGGAGAGTGACGATGTGAAGATCAATGACACAAAGGCAGGATTGAAAAAAAAAGGGATTTAAGATCAAAGTTGAGAAAAAGGTGATTATAAGATGTGTTACGATGGTGGATTGTGCTTTTTTTGTTTCTATCTTTGTTTTTTAGTTTTAGTTTTGTACTTTCACGTGTTAAGCTAATAAGAGGATGGTTTATATGCCATTCATTGAAGTATTCTTCAATAAAATTTCACCATTATTAAAGTTTCGAAATAGAAGCAAAAGATAGTAATAACTTACTATAGATGGTTTGAAGTGCAGACAAAAATTGCCCCCAATTCCACTTGGTTTGTTATACGCATAAAGTATGGAAAAAAAACATGCGAAGAGATCTACCATTAATCAGTTTTACGAAAAGAAAAAAACAAATGTAAGAGAGTGAGCTGGAACTTTGGGACTTATCTTCCTCTATAATGTTCTAAATTAACAATAATCAGTTTTACCAAGGCCTCAAAATTAAAATAATCTACATATTAATCAAATTTATATTCAATATTTATATTATACGCTCATAAAAGTTAATGAGTTTTATCTAAAAATATAATGTAGTAAAAATCTACAACATACAATAGAAATTATAAATTTTTTTTATAAAAAAATATCAGTATGCGGTGTACCGCGGATTAAAATCTAGTTATTCTAATAATCACTTAACCACCCTCATGTCCTAAATCAGAGCAGGTTATATAATCTTGTCTCAAGCGTCATTCCAACAATATGAGCTATTGGCTCTTGGTTTGAACCAGAAGACCGGAATGGCGGCTCCCAACTGTATACGAGGATGATCAGTTTGGTTATTAGAATGAGACTCCAATTGTTATGGATAATAAAGTGGTGATGATGTGGCGTGGAGGAGGAGGGGGAAGCACTGCTGGTGGTGAGGTGTTGCTCTTTCTTCAGATTTCGTCCATAATCCAAGGTAAGTGATTGATGTTAGGCTTATCTAGGGAATGATTGTAGTGAATTGGTGATGGGTAAGATGGATTGAGAAAAATCCATGAGTTGTTTTTAT
The DNA here is from genome assembly GCF_000633955.1 of Camelina sativa. Classification (NCBI taxonomy): domain Eukaryota; kingdom Viridiplantae; phylum Streptophyta; class Magnoliopsida; order Brassicales; family Brassicaceae; genus Camelina; species Camelina sativa. The sequence goes on from NC_025688.1 coordinate 14,960,643, forward strand.
GGTTGTTATCCTTGTGAATGCGTTGGGTATGTGCTTAATCGTGGGGAAAAGAGCATTGGTCATCGAGTTAGGATTTGGTGGCCGAGAGGCGCTTGAAATCGACTTCGGGTCGTGTTTCAGGCACCTGCGGATGAACATCGCAAACTAGTTTGAGATGGCTACTTCGGAGCAACGTTTGGAGGATGAAACGGAGTCCGATTTGGCTGAAATTTTGTAGGTAGCTTCTTGGTGCTACAAGCTTCATATCCAACGGTGGGTTTGTGAAATGAACGGTTAGTTTGTGTTTTAGTTAAGTGTTTGTATTGTGGTCTGGCATAGACGGTTTTGTGGTAAGGTTGGAGTGTCGAGCGACACCAAGGTGGTGTCGAGCGACACCAAGGTGGTGTCGAGCGACACCAAGGTGGTGTCGAGCGATACCAAGGTGGTGTCGGTCGACACCAGCATGTTGTTGTGTGTTTGGGTCCTAGGAGGACAGCTGGAGTCAGGTTTGGATGAGGAGAGATTGACGGAACTGATTCCGTGAGCGTCGGTGTGTGTGTTGGTTTGCAAGTGGTGCGATGGGTGACGTTCGACACCAGGTGGAGGTGCCGTTCGATACTAGAGGAGTTGATAGTGAGTTGGAATAATTGTGGGGAAGTGTTGTCCGTGGCTGGATGAAATCAAATATTCCAGCCCACTTCTCTTGTTACTCGGTCGCTAGGGATGGTTGGTTGTCTGACTCAATAACTAGATGAGGTGGTGTTTGGTGTATTTGTGGAAGTTTTTGTAAGAAGTGATTTCTACGCCGGTTGTCTCGTCGGAATTATGGGGTTCCGGTGAGATAGTTTCCCGTGGATCCTATGTGAGGATTGGGAATCCGGGTGTGGTCGTTTTATATTTAGACAGTAAAACTAAAGTAATATTCTTAATTTTTAGACATTATGATTAGTGACATATAATAATCAAAGAACTGGAAGAATTAGACGATCTTTATTACCAAAAAAATCATTTGACGATCAAAACAGAGCTAAATTGGTAATCTGCATAACAAAATATTGGTTTACCAAATCACATAAATATGTGGCTTGGACTACATAATTACATAATGGTTTTCCCAAAATTGCCGTTACAAGTTGGAATATCAACATTTGACAACGGTGCAAGACAATCTTCATGACCCTGCAAAGTACTTCAATATACTCCAATTTAGATAAACTAATAGAAATAATAAATCAATAATAGCACTCCCTCCATTTCAAAATATAGGTTGTTTTAGTTAAAACACGCATATTAAAAAATGGAATCTCCACTCTAACACACTTTTTAAAAAATATTTCACATTTGACACATTTTCTACTATTTGGACACTTTCTCTATGTCTATTAACTATCATATCTTCTTACTATAACTCTATTTACAACAATGCCATCAAACTATAAATCTCTCTCTAGTTACCCAATTCACATGTTTCTTTTTCATTCTCTTCTGTCTCTTTCATTGTTTAAATAAATATATAATTTTTGTTAGTTGGAAAGTGTAGGCACAAAATATATAATTTTTGTTAGAGAAAAGCAGAAATTTTTTCTAGATGAAATAAGCAAAATGGTGCATTATGTCATACAAATCATGAACATGTAGACATGTTTAAATGGATAATTCTAATTAACACTTGGTTTTAGAGAGTTTTTTCAATGAAATCTTTCTCTTATGCTCAAAGGATTGAGGCGCCAGATTCCAAGTGTTTCTAGCACAAAAACAAATAATATAATTTCCAAATCTTTCTTTACCAGTTAAGAACAACATCAATAAATTTGGAAATTTATAAAGAATCTAATACAAGAAGTCAAAATTTTGGTCTAATTTAAGGTTCAAGGTTTACATGTAGGGGTAGGTCAGTTTCATGTTTTCTAGTAAAAAATCTTCAGACTTGGATACATTTGTTAAAATTGCTATGAAATTAAATTTTTGATTATAGTTTATGATCTAAAGTTTAGGATTTAGGGTTTAGGATTTAGGGTTCAGGGCTTAGAGGTTTAGGGATTAGGGTTTAGTATAAGATATAATGAACGGTTCCATGCTTAGGTTTTTAGGGGATATGATGAGGTTAAAATTGTTTGATAGTTAATAATGACTACTTCACCAAAACAAAAGTAGTTTTTAGTGGATGTGTATAACTTATCGTCCATGTGGATTTGACATGAAAGATTAAAATCGTCTGATAGTTAACCATAACTACTTTATCAAACCACAAATTTTTTAACTAATTAGGTATTCATATGTTTTTTTCTCTGATCATCCAAAAATAATTATCCATCTATGCATGTTAACCATCCACAAAATAGATGTTTAAAGAATGTAATGCAAGAAGTCAAAAATTTGGCCTAATTTAAGGTTTAGGATTTACTGGTTGGGGTAGGTCAATTTCATGTTTTCTAGATTTGGCTACATTTATTAAAATTGCTATGAAATTAAATTTATGATTATGGTTTATGATCTAAGGTTAAGGTCTAAAGTTTATGATTTAGGATTTAGGGCTTAGACTTTAGGGTTTAGGATTTAAGGTTTAGGATCTAGGGTTTAGGGTTTAGGGTTTAGGGTTTAAGGTTTAGGGTTCAGGGTTTAGGGTTTAGAGGTTTAGGGTTTAGGGTTTGAGGTTTAGTATAGGATATAATGAACGACTTCATGCTTAGATTTTTAGGGGACATGATGAGGTTAAAATTGTTTGATAGTTAACAATGACTACTTCACCAAAACACAAGTAGTTTTTAGTGGACGTGTATAACTCATCCATGTGGACTTGATTTTATGGACATGAAATATTAAAATCGATTAATAGTAACAATAACTACTTTACCAAACCACAAGTTGTTTGATTAATTAGGTATTCATATTGTTTTTTTATCTGGTCATCCAAAAATAAGTATCCATCTATGCATGTTAACCATCCACATAATCGCGAACATCATCAATAAATTTTGAAATTTATAAAGAATGTAATGCAAGTAGTCAAAAATTTGGTCTAATTTAAGGTTCAGGGTTTACAGGTTGGGGTAGGTCAATTTCTTGTTTTCTAGTAAAAGATCTTCATATTTGGCTACATTTGTTAAAATTGCTATGAAATTAAATTTATGATTAAGTTTATGATCTAAGGTTAAGGTTTATAGTTTAGGATTTAGGATTTAGGGTTTAGGGTTAGGGTATAGGGCTTAGAGGTTTCTTGTTTAGGGTTTAGGATATGATATGTTGAATGGTTTCATGCTTAGGTTTTTTGGGGATATGATGAGGTTAACATTGTTTGATAGTTAACAATGACTACTTCACCAAAACATAAGTAGTTTAAATTTTAGTGGAGGTGTATAACTCATCGTCCATGTGGACTTGATTTTAGAATAAGTATAGTATCCACATAATAAGACATTTTTAGCATCCACATAACCATCAACAAATATTCAACTATAATTGCATAATATGTATTATAATTATTCATCTTAAATATAGAAAAATGGATCTCAAAATATAGAAAAAATAAAATTATAATGAATCATAAAAACAAAATAAAAAATATATGTCATAATAATTAAATAAAGTGATTGCAAAGAGAGTAGGAGAAAAAAAGTGAAGAATAGAAAAAAAAAATAAGTATTATCCAAAAATAAGTATGGTTTTCACTTCTTGGATTACATTGTTAACCATCCACATATTTATTAGGTATTCACATATTTAATTTTCTGATCATCCAAAAATAAGTATTCACATAAAAGCGAACAACATCAATGAATTTGGAAATTTATAAAGAATATAATGCAAGAAGTGAAAATTTTGGCCTAATTTAAGGTTTATGGTTTACTGGTTGGGGTATGTCAATTTCATGTTTTCTAGTAAAAGATCTTCAGATTTGGCTACACTTGTTAAAATTGCTATGAAATTAAATTTATGAATATGGTTTATGATCTAAAGTTAAGGTCTAAAGTTTAGAATTTAGGCTTTAGGGTTTAGAGTTTAAAGTTTAGGGTTTAAGGTTCAGGGTTTAAGGGTTTAGGGTTTAGGGTTTAGGTTTTAGGGTTTAGTATAAGATATAATGAATGGTTTCATGCTTAGGTTTTTAGAAGATAAAATGAGGTTAAAATTGTTTGATAGTTAACAATGACTACTTCACCAAAACACAAATAGTTTTTAGTAGAATTGTATAACTCATCTTCCATGTGGACTTGATTTTATGGATATGAAAGATTTTATGGATTTGTCACAAATAATAAGAACCATTCAATTGAAACTATTAGTATCTACAAATAAGTATCCACATAATAAGACATTTTTTTTGCATCTACATCACAATTAACAAATATTCAACTACAATTGGATAATATGTATAATAATTATTCACATTAAATATAGTAAAATAGATCTTAAAATGTAGAAAAAATAAAATTATAATGAATCATTAAAACAAAATCGAAAATATATGTCATAATAATTAAATAAAATGATTACAAAGCAAAAGAGGAAAAAAAGTGAAGAATGAAGAAGAAAAAAAGACGAAGAAGAGAGAGATGCAAATTTCTTCATTCTTTTTTTTTTGCAACCATTCTAAGTCATTAGATATATAATTAGTAATTGAAATTGAATGGTCTAGGATGCAACCAATTATCTACTTTTACTTTTTGTTTCTTTTTCTTTTTTATTCACACAAAACCCTCATTTAATTATACGCGCTCATCTGTAGCCGTCGGATCAAATCCTTAGTTAGAATCGGACGGACCTTAGTACAACTGCTTTTTTCTCTCTCTAGTTACACCTATGTTTACACGATCAGGGCTAAAATAGTCTAAAAGTCATGAGCACAGTAGAAAAGTTAGCCAAAAAATGTCTCTTGGTCACAAAGTGTGTCAATTGCTTAAGTTTCTTACAAAAGTGTGCTATAGTGTCAATCTCCCTTCAAAAATTTAACCAATCATACACAAGACTGTATAATATAAAAATTTAATCTAAAAGTTGCATAGAAAGTTGGAAACATGTGTGAAACAAAAATATTTTTCTAAACATTCTATATTATGAAACGGAGGGAGTATATAATATAATATATCTATCAATAATAGTATATAATCCTTAAGTATTTTAAGAAAATAATAGTTTTCACTATTTCGATGTCCGAACACAATTATTAAACAACTTTATTCGTCATTTTATTTCATGTCACATATGACGTTGAGGAAATGTAAACAAAATGTACTGTTTATAATGCCTGAAACAAATATTAAATAACTCTATTCATCATTTCATTTCATGTCACATATCATGTTGGAGAAGTGTAAACTAAATTCACTATATCTAATGCCTCAAAAATATTATTAAACAACCCTATTCATCAATTCATTTCCTGTCAAACCAAATTTAATATTCCTAATGTCTGAAAAAAAATATTAAACAAATCTATTCATCATTTTATTTCCTATTACATATGATGTTGAGAAGTGTAAACCAAATTCATTATTCTCAATACCTCAAAAAGATCATTAAACAACCTTATTCATTATTTTATTTCATGTCACATATGATGTTGGAGAAGTGTAAACATATTCACTATTAATGCTTGAAAAAAATTATTTTACAACTCTATTCATCATTTCATTTCCTGTCACATATGATGTTGGAGAACTGTAAACCAAATTAACTATTCTTAATTCTTAAAAAAGATTATTAAACATTATTTCATTATCTTGATTTGTGGCCAAGGATGATGAGGATTGACCAAGTCTTTGGCCATAAAGCTAGTTATCGTGATGTGTCTTTTCGATTACAAGTTATGAAAACAGAGGTTTTGAATATTTTGCCAAAACCTATCATTAAACATTTTTTCAATCTGTTCTTACACATTTTCACATTTGTGTATCCATTATTCAAAGACTTTAATTAGTAACCATAATTTTGAAAAATAATGAGGAGGAATGTGATATTCTTCTTCATATATTCCTCAAAAAAATTTCATTTAAAAGTAATATCCTTTTCACACCATTCTTCTACATTCCTCACAAAATGAGGAACAATATAGAATAAAAAATTTCCTCCTCAAAATTGATGAGGAACAAATAATGTTAGAAAAAGAATGAGGAGGAATGTGATATCCCTTAATTGGAGCATAAAAAAAATTACATTTGCTCGACGTAGTTTAGTTCTACAGTTTTAGAAAAGAAGCGATGTTATGAAAAAAATGGTTTTTGGTGGAATAGATGAGTTGTAAATGGCAAGACTGAGATAAGAAATATCATTGTTTTCTTTGAATGAGTAGAATGAATGAAGAAGAGAATGTGTAGAAAGATTGAAGAAGAGTTTGTGTAAAAGGATTGAAGAAGAGAATGTGTATATGTGATGAATCCATGGGTAGTTAAAGAAAATCCTACCTGATCTATTCAGTTGATATAAGATTTGTGGAGTGCCTTTTAAACATCATCTTGAACTCATGTCTATTGAATCCTAGGCCCTAGAAATGTTTCAATGGAGTTTAATATATTCTTTTCCAAGAGAATCCTTGGAAATTTCTTGAAACTAGAAAATACATCACTAAAAAACATTTCATTTAGTGAGCATAGAGAATGAAAATGTGAATTTTCCTTCCAAGTTATATATTAATCTCAAAATGGGAAAAAAAATTGTAGAAAAGATGATGATATAAATTTCCTTTTTTTAGTTTTCACATTTGCAATATTTACCTAAAAGGATAATATAAACCTCTCCTTCTTAGTTTTAGAATTTTGTTGTAATATTATTATATAAAGTTTAGTTTCCAAAGTTAGTCATTAATAGGATCATAACATATGTCAATTATATCGATAAGAAAATCAATACATTAAAAAAACAATGTTTGTATGTTTAACAAGCATTAAAAATACACATGTCAATTGTATCGATAAGATATTGACGTGTGTTAATTCTAAATTCACTAAAATATTTAAAATAAAAGAATATAAAAGTGATAAACATATATAAAATGGAAATCTATAAATATGTAAAAAAAATAAATATTGTATATAGATATATTAAAAACATTAAAATAAATTATTAATTATTAACTTAATTCTATTGGAGATTTTTTTGATTTTTGATATATATCTTAATTAAAAAAATGAGTGAAAGTTCTTTTTTTTGACAAAAACAAAATCATAAGTTTTTTTAATCTATTTATAAATTTTGAACATTCTCACCAAATCTCGAAACATGTCAAAACTGTTATTAATGACATATCAACATGTTCAGGGTGTAATTTGGTTGTAATTCAAGTGTTTTCTATTCAGGGTATTTTTCACCATCTGATTGACATTCAAATCAGTTGTATAAAGATTATTATCATTCATTAATATAATTCATTTTTGCTGAAAAAAAAAAACATATCAACATGTTCAATTAATTGATAGATTTTAACACATATTTTAATATTTTCAGTTTTCTTAACTTACAATGTGTATATCAAACGAAAAAAAAGAAGAGTAAATTACATATCTACATAATATCAACATACATATCTATATGACTATATGAGAAGGAATACTGAAAATATATTTTATTAGCTTACAAGAAGTATAACTAATGTTAAATATAATTCATAATACAACGGTATTTTATATAGGAACCTTTTAAATTGATTAATTTTTATATGTTGTTCAATATTTTTTTTTCCTTTATTTTTTTTTTCTTTTGTTAAGATAATTCTAGATTTATAGATATTGATTTTTTTTAACGTAATATTTTTTTTATCATTCTACATATTTTACAGTACACAATGCAGAACCTCAAATGTTATGAGCTTTGGGTATAAAATGATTCTTTTTGGTTCCAAAAACAGGTGGCTACTCTAATTGCAGTCTATGCAAATTGGAGCTTTGCTGCGATCGAAGGAATTGGTTGAGGATCGGTCGGGGTCATTTGGCTTTATAACATCATATTCTATATCCCACTTTATTTCATTAAGTTCTTCATCCACTTTATTTCATTTGCAGAGCCTCTGAGCCTGGGATCTTGTTATCGATTTGATACAGAGTTTGAATTAGTAACAAAAATCTTATTCTACAATACAGATGAAGCGATTTTTTCTTCATTTTAATCTATATAAAGTACAACAAGATTGACTTCGGAGTAAAGAAAAAAGTACAACGAGAAAGAAGAAACTGAGGTCGTTTGACCAAAGATAAAACAAGTTTGCAGATCAGACAGAGTCCTTCTCTTGTAGCTGCTGTTTTTTGGTCACTTCTTCATTGGTCTCAATCTCAGTGATGTCTTCATCATTACTGCCTTTGTATCTATACCATTTAGCCATCAACAAGAAGTAACCCAAGTTAACGACCATGATTCCTGTGAGCATGAAGTAGAAGTAATCCAATTTGGCTTTGTTCAGATCCTCAGCTAACCAATTCCCTGTAGGTGAATGCTCAGTTGTTCGATGAACAGTTGAGATCAAGAAGCTAGCGAGGTAGCTCGAAATCCCACCACCTATATAGAAGATAGAACCGGCGAAGCTCCTCATATTTTCAGGAAACTGCTTGTAGTAAAACTCCATTTGTCCAATGGCAGCAAAAGCTTCTGCTATGCCTGCAAGTGTGAGCTGCGGAATCAGCCACATAGCTGACATGGAAGAGATTTCTCCTGTCCGAGGCGCCATACCGAGTGTCGGTTTTGTCAGCGCAAAGGTTCTTCTCCGTTCCTCTATAAATCCAGACACTAATAAACTCAATATCGCAAACACAATCCCTGCTCCGATTCTTTGTAAGAGTGTTATGCCAGTTTCTAACCCGGTCACTCTCCTGAGCGACGGGACAAGAACACGGTCATAGAATACGATGAAAATTGTCATCCCCGTCATTAAGAACACTACATAGGTTGCTCCGGGGATCCTGAAGTCACCAGAACCCAAACGCCGGTCGCTCTGGAGTGCTTGGAAGACAGGGTAAGTCATTTGCATACTTATTGCAAGATAGTATATCGAAGAAGCAAGCCAGATTGGGATCACTCTAACAATGCACTTCACTTCTTCCACTTGCTGCAACGTGCATAGCTTCCATGGATCTGAAGCCGCTCCATCTGAGTTCAACTTGTCCTCGGGGGACTTAATCGCTGCTTTGTCTAGAAACCTGACAACACAACAAACTTCAGCAAAAAAAAACAAAAGCCAGAAACATAAATCAAGAGAACAAATAAGTATTAAGAGATTTACCTGAACTGGTCGGTGTATTTGAGACTAGTGTTTACATAGTTGCGTGGGATGTGGTTGTAAAGATCGACCCAAGGCTGCTTAACAGGCTTCAATCCTCGTTTCTTGATAGCGGCTGCTATAACATGAGCAATACCAGCCAAAGGACTACCAGAGGCTTTAACTTTTACATACAGTCTATCTCCAGCAAAGAAGATGACGCAGGCCAAGAACATAAGAACCACAGGGATAGTCAAACCGATGGTCCAACTCACATTTGACTGGATGTACACAATTAGCGTGAGTGAGATGATCTGAGCGAACGTGAAAGTGAAGAAATACCAGTTGAAGAAACTGTTGATTCCTTTCTTTCCTGATTCGGATTTGGGGTTGAACTGATCAGCACCAAACGCTAAATTACACGGTCTGATACCACCAGCGCCTATCACAAGAAACCCTAAACCCATGAGCAGGAACATTATCTGTCCCACACTTGGACCTTCGCATGTGCTTTTGTTTCCGCAAGCAACGGGGTGCAATGAAGGAATTGCAGCAGTTAGTAGTATCACAAACGATCCCTACAAAGATAGAAAATGGTTTAGACAATATTGGCGCCGGCTTAACTAATCAAAAGATTATATAAATATAAGTACCATGAAACAAGCGATGACAGCGACACAGAGAGTCTTGTAGCGACCAAAGTAAGTGTCACAGAGGAAAGCAGCGATGAAAGTCCCGAAATTGATAGTGCCACTAAAGGCATTGATGATAGTTGCAGCTGTATAACTCTTAAGGTTGAATACAGAAGTTAGGTAGACAAGAAGGTTCGATAATGTCCCTATGATCCCAAGCTTCTCAAATGTCTCATTACCTGTCAATATCACCACATAAATCAATGATAAAGAATACCTTCTCATGAAGTTAGAAAGTATTTATTGCATTTAATGTTACAGCTTCGAAACCGAAACACACAACAAGTCAAAAGATTGGACTTTCGATGATGTTCTGACTTTTTTCTTTTTTTTTTTGGTTCTAAGTGCTCTGTAACTCCCAGAAGTTAATCATTTTTTGTCTTATCCAGAAAAATCTCAAAATTCTTATCTACTATACTTTTTTTCAGAAACTTAACTGCTTGATTCAAAGTCTATTTTTTCCACGGAAAATTAATTTAAAAAAAAAAATTAAAATATCTTTTTTTCATAAAGATCTTTTTATAATCTAGAAAAAATGTACGAAATCTCCTTCGATCTGGGTTTCAATCAAATCTTAATTTTGTTTTAACCATTTTTTTCGCTCAAAATCTCCAAAGTCGAGATTTTTGGATACAAGTCAAGTCTAAGACAAGTTAAAAAAAAAATAGAAAATTTAATAATATCACGGACAAAATGTTTTATAGTATATTTCATTTTTTTTTCTAAAATTCCGACAAAACACAACAAAAGAATATATATATATGTCCGAAAGAGAAAAACAAAAGGGTGAGTTTACCAATGATGAAGGGCATGACTTTCCATCCTCTATAAACAAGTTTTTTCTGATCTTCCTCGAATGAATCGACCATCGTAGATGTCACATCATCGACGGCGGAGTGGTGGTTCGTTGTCGTAGTCTCAACCTCAAGGGGCTTTCTCTCCATAGTCTCAATCTGTGTGTAATTACAGAAGAGGTCGCTGTTGTTGTTGTTGTTATAATTCTTATCTCTTTTGTCTCTATGGTTAAGGATGATGACTCTGCTCTTCATCTCTATGCTTCGGTCTTCCTTATATAGTGGTGTGGATCTAGCGAGAGTGGATTTTGTCGGAATCTTAAACAAAAGGGGGAAATGAGAAATTAAAAGATTGGTGAATTTTTTGGCTGTGAATGATTGAGACATCTGTGTGAGTGCCTCATTAATTAAAATTTTTAATTAATTTCCCTAATCTAAATAAAACGTTTCATTTTTAATTATTGGTCAAGTGTGGGCTGAGTTAGTGCTCGATGTAGGCCCATTTTCACACTCCTTCCCTCTATTTTGACTTTTTTTTTTTACGCAAAGTCCCTCTATTTTGACTAAGTTAGTCAATTATCACCTTATATTTGTGTCCAAACTTTAAGTTAATTAGTATTTTTTACACACATGTATATATATATATATATTTATAAAATAATAGTGTGTAAAACACCTGTGTAATAAATTTTTATTGAACCAATTTTATGATTTTTAGATCAATATAGTCAACCGTTTTTATTGATTTATCAAATTGGTCAATTCTATGTTATAAAAATAAAGGTTTTAGTATTTCTTTTTTTTCCTAGGATGTACTATTAATAGTTATAATATTAATAAATATTACTAATCTTAAGATGATCTAATTATAATTTTTTGTGTGTTTAAACTATCCGCTATTAAATAATAAGTACTTGCTTTATGACTAACTACACGGTTTGAATAAGCTAATCGATTAAAACCTTCAAAGACTAAAAAACAAAGTTTTTTCCAAAGTTCAAGATTTATATTTGCTAAAAGCTATTTTGTCGAAAAGTCATACACTCTAAAAATTGTTAGTCAATAAAATTTAGAGCATTTTGTTAGTCAATAAAATTTGAATCAGAGACTCTAAAAATTGTAAAATCAAAACCATACAATTTAGAAGATTAACCATCACATATATATATATATATGTATGACATATTTATTAAATTAGATTCTATAATTTATTTACATTTGGTTTTAATACTAACGAAATTTAGACATTTTTTTAATAAATATCAAGTCTTAAAAAATAATTAATAAGCTGATGTAAATTATGTAGTAATTTTCTTTGAACTTATATGATCCATGGGCATATAAGAGTTGAGTTGGAAGAAGTCAGTAGGTATCTTTTCATGTCCATTAAACATTTAATTCTATGTATGGTCTAACATATCCTTTCTTCAGTTACATTGTAGTACTTTCACATTTGAGTTATCCAATATGTAAGTACTATACTTATTGTTTAGCACGGAATACAAGGTATAGGGTGGATCCTTTTATGAACGGAATCTAACGAAGTTGTAAAAGAGAGACAAAGGGTCCACTTTATTTACTTCACATTTATTAGATTACTGATGTGATTGCTTAGTTTAGCAAACAGGATGAGTATTGTTCTCCACAGAATTTGCTAGTTTATATCAAAAACCTAAACACACACACACATGCATATATAGTGGAAAATAGCCAAAAAAACACACCTAAAAATTTTAGTTTTGGTCAAAAACAATGTCAAACTATATATCTCATTAGAGAGTTAAACACCAAAGTTACTACATATTTGCCGGATTAATCTTATGTTAACAGCTAACACGGTTACCGTTCTGTTTTATTTCATTTAAAAAATCATCACATCAAAACCCTCAAAATTGAAACGAAATCCACTTCTCTTTTAGCTCTTTTTCTTCCATCAATCTCTCTCACTTCTCTCGCCACTCTTAAGGAACAAGGGCTAAGAGACGTTTTGATGCACTCATGTGGTAAATCATTTGGCTATACTTTGCTTCATTTTCTTTGTTTTCCATGCATCATAAATATATAGAAGTAACTTCCTATATATATATATATATATATATATATATATATTCTTAATATTTTGTAGTTTTTTCTCTTTTATTGTTGTGTTTTTGTTTCTTAAAGCTTCTCGTCAAGACTTTTATCTTTTTGAGTTTCTATATTTGTTCGAGCTCAACTATCATTTTTTTTTGGTTATATATATGATCTGATAGGTGATTTAACCTTAGAACTATTAGAGATTGATAAGAGTTTAGGAATGGAAGAATTGTATATTGACTCTCATGATGATTACAATGAATTACATATGCTTATATAGGGAATAGAATGAGAAGCTAATTAACCTAGTTTCTATATATAAAGATATAGTAATTATTAACAAATATACTTTAGAATATTCTAGACATTCTTATATTTCTACACGTCCCTTCAATCTCAAGGCGGTGATGAAGAGACGGTGGAATCAGCGGTTTGAGATTGATCAATGATGTGGAAACGTTTGACGAATGTGCGAAAGAGATTGTGAGACGACGAATGAACACAATGTCGTTGGTGGTGGCAGCCAGATCTGGAAACATCTTTATGAGAGAGATCCGATGGGGTTTTTTTTTTTTTTTTTAAACTGAATTTAAATGTAACAAATAAAATTTTGAAGAAGCATCAATGGTTTGAAACTGGAAAATAAGATGGCTTAATTTTTTTTTTTAAATAATTTAGAGAAGCATTATGGCTTGATTCAGAGGCTCATAAGAAGCTTGAATGATAAAAACATTTCATTTTCTTTGAAAACAAAATAAAGAAAAATGAAAAGATGAAGCACTTGGCTTAGAGTGAGAGATCTATGATGATAAAATAAAAGAAGAAGTTATTCACTTAGATTTAGAGGTCTAAGATTGTAGACTTGAATTAGAAGAAGCTCGATGGCTTAGATTCAGAGGTTCATGATGAACTTGAATGTGGAAGTACTTGGCTAAAAAA
>NC_025688.1:14974900-14976559 GCF_000633955.1 Camelina sativa
CATATGCTTATATAGGGAGTAGAATGAGAAGCTAATTAACCTAGTTTCTATAGAAAAAGATATAGTAATTATTAACAAATATACTTTAGAATATTCTAGACATTCTTATACTTATACAAGAACGTCGTCCAGCTAAACATATATTGTTCTCTTCTGCATTCTGAAAAGATTCCTTCAATAAATGATAGGTGTAAAGATTTGGATGAAAAACATGACAAGATATTAACGGGTACATGTTGCTTTAACATATGAATTATTCAATAGTATTCTCTCATAATCTTCTATAACTTGCTAGGCATGGACGATGATGACAAGCCATTGTTGTTGACAAAGACCGGGGGCCCAAAATCTTATCTGTACACAACATTTGTTGCATTAAAAACTGATTATCATATTTCTTAATAGAGTTCAAGATAAACAGATAAGCATTTAGATTGTATAATTCGTATTCTGAAAATTCTAGTTTTGATACATGTAGAATGTGCCAGCTGATGAATCGTATAAATTATAAAGTCCTAAACTCCGTTTTAAGCCGACCCAAAAAAGTCATAGATATTACCAATATTTCTTCCTTTTCCAATTTAGGTCTTGGCTTAAAAGATTTCCAAGTCCAATTTAATTTGTATTGCAGTGTTCACACAATAATGAAATTTAATACTAATATTATGTTAAACCAAAGAAAGAAGTTCAAAAAAGATTTCAGAAGATTAAAAAAAAAAAAAATGGCTGCACAGTGCACACATTTATGAAACTTAATATGGACTTCAATCCAAGTAACCGATTATTATTAAAAATAAGAAGATAGTTTTGGGGCATTAATGGGATTATTTAATTTTTCATTTATTTTTGCTTCCAGTTCATATCTGGTTTATATTTCAATGTATATCAATCATTTCATTTCTTTGTGAATTAACTGCAGTACACACATTTTTGCTTCCAGTTCTTATGAGTGGAGTTTACATATATAATTAGAAATATAAGCAATACCCAAATCCATTTTATAATTCAAACAAAATGGTCTGAACAAGAAATTTCTTGGTAAGAGAAAATAATATGTTTACGATGGGAAACATTGCAAAAAGTTTCTAATTTAGCAGGCTTTTCTAAATAGGTTAAATAATACAATCCTGAGTAGGATAAAAAACGTGTGCAGATTATATGTATGTTATACGTAGGATATACGTGGACTACACTACACAAACACGATGTATGGTACGTCAACAGTATAACGCACATGTTTCTAATTGTGAAAAAATGTTGTTGCAGTAAAATAGTTTACGTACCTACATGGTTTATGTGATGACTAAATAGTATATATGGTTCGGTTCGGTTCGGTTTGGTTAAATGAATCAAATGTGAACTGGTAGTAATTTGGATTGGTTCGTTCTTGGTTTCGTATAAAAAAGTCCCATTAGCTTTAAACACTACAAGAAAAGCACACGAAGATAGCTTATTTTCTTCATCTGCTATTAAAGATCAGTTTTTAATTCTGGTTACTATATCATAGCGTTTGAAAACTGCTATACCAAAAATTTACTAAAGCGGGAAATTTTAGAACCTATTCTTTTCATCGGTGTCAGGCACTTAAAGCAAAAAAAACACAACTAGGTCATTGTGACTTTTCACTGGGTGGAGTGGAAAAGAAAAAAAAAAAAAAAC
>NC_025688.1:14977863-15004811 GCF_000633955.1 Camelina sativa
TTTTTGTTTACACCAAGGTCGGGTTGTGCAACTGCAAACCAATATGCTAATAGCATCTGAGATTGAAGTGTTGGTATTAGATAGTTGTGTTGTTGATTGTATTCATATGATCCAGGGAGATTTTTTGAAGAATAAGGACTAAGGTTCATGTTTTATTTATTCATGTTTCAGGGAGTTGTATACTTACTAGCTCAAGAAAAGCAGCAATGTGGTGGACAGATTACTTCTAAGATGAATGGGATGGTTAGTTTCCTTGTGTTCTTATCTTAAAGTGGTGCTTACTGCTTGCTCTAATGATTTATGCTCTCTATATCATCTTTATGATGATGATGATAAAGATGATGATGTATGTTGCTGTGTATTGTCCGTATCCTCCATACTTTTTGGGTTTGACGCGGTTTATTTGGTAACTAGTGATTTGATCAAACTGTAGAAAGCAACATTACAAAGAGTCAACCTTCTGATGCCATATATGCACGCAGTGGCGGATCCAGGGTCAAAAACTATGCGGGGCATTAAAGGAGGAATTTTTTCTTCAGCAATAGAAAATGTTGGGAAGGAAATAAAAAAACGTTGAGAAGAAAGAATAAAATGGAAAATAAATGCAGATGAGTGGGTTTAAACCCAGCTCCTCACACACAATGTAAGACACCTTTCTCCAAATGAGCTAGCAGATACTATATTGCAAGGACTAGTTCAAAGATCATTAAAAAGGAGTGTGGGGGCACGTGCCCCACCCCCTTTAGCTGTAGATCCCCCTGTATGCACGTCACGGCCTCACGGGTGGGTTTGTGTGAACCTTTTTGTCTAATTCACGCGGTCAATCATTGGGGATAGTGGATCAATGGAGATAGTGGATACGCAAATAAACCGAATCTAGCAATCAAATCGGATGGCCAATACCGGTTTTACTTGGACAAGTTTTCTTATGAACTTACCAAACTACATAACCTTTTTAAAAACTGAACACAATTACAACATACTTTTATTACAAAAGCTTTATACAACCAATATGACGAATGGATTTCTTTCGCTTTGGACACGATTTCTTATAAATGAAAAACCTGGTCGAACCAATACTAAACCGAACCCAAACCAAACTAAATGGCCAATCCTTGTCAGTTGTCACGTAGACCAATTTTTATATTTTATTAGCTTGAAGAAACTAGTGGAAATGAGGAGAATTATTATATTAATTACTATTTTCTTATAAACTTGGATTTTCCAATTCTTACTGGAATGGAACTGTATGATTTATGTCAAATCTTTTATCATATAAAGTCTTAACCACGTGTCTTTTCGTTATACTGGATGATTGTATTCCTTTGGCGGTTTAGTTTTCATTATTGATGGACAGACTACGACACTAAATTCGGTTTCAACACTTGGACTAGTTGTTTACAAATAGATGACAATACGAGTTCACATTATGGAATATGACCCATCCGATTTTAGTATGACTTGTGTATGTATGTGTGTATATATATGTGTATGTATGTATAAGTATATACTATTACCCTTATGGCATCTGCAGTGGGATAACTCATTTGAGTGTTCTTAGAGTAAAAATATTATTAACATAATATAAGATTATTAGTTTAGATCTTTTGTTTAAGGAGTTGGTTATTGGGAGAACATGTTTAAGATAATAAGATTTAATAATATAATAATTTAAAATATATTACAATTTTAAAAACTTTAAAAAATAACATTTAAATTGCAAACTTAAAAAACTTATACTAAAATTCAAAATACAATACCAAATTTTTATGAAACAAAAAAAACATTAAAGATATAAATAAAAACAAACAAACAAAACTTCCTCCGAACAAATAAATGTTTTCTCTTTTCCAAAAAATTGTATCCATTCACGAGTTGCCACGTCACCCAAGAACTGGCCCAAAATCAGTTCTACATTAAAACTCAACAACATGTTCTTCACACATTATTCTCTATATTTTTGATTTTAAAAAAGCTTAGAACACCCAACGTGTTGGCCCAATTCAGATGGCCTTATATAAATGTAGTATACAATAACTAAATTAACTTTATACCTACGAGATCATGGAGCAAAAGACAAGTTGCCTTTCTTCATAACATGCACTAGTGAACGAACATAGATCTTCATTATTTTTTTCAATAGGTAATTAAAATTACCTCTAAACTATATGATCAAATATATTACAATATAATTGTCATTTTTACAGTCCATACATTTGCAATGTTTATTTAATCCATTAAAATAAAAAAGCAAATAAAGATGTTTCTCCTTACCAAACAGAAAAAATTCAA
Organism: Camelina sativa; assembly: GCF_000633955.1. Taxonomy (NCBI): domain Eukaryota; kingdom Viridiplantae; phylum Streptophyta; class Magnoliopsida; order Brassicales; family Brassicaceae; genus Camelina; species Camelina sativa. The sequence continues at coordinate 14,980,156 of NC_025688.1, forward strand.
ACAAATTTGGACGAAAACACACTTTAATCTCCATCTTTTTTTTTTCTTTTTCTAAATGTCTTTTTCTGTTCCATTTCTTTGTAATATAATGATCATCCAAACCAAATTTTTCTATGTCATTGGTAACTTAACCAATTTTTACAATGTTATTGATGACTTACGTTACCTTTCTGATCAGTGCCACAACCATTTACGTATATCTTTAGTATCTACCCTAATTCTCCCTCTACCGTCAGTCTCATCTGATCTCAATTTTTTGCGGCAACAATTATTATCATCCACTTGATTTTCATAAGAGATTTGTATGAAAATGGGTGCATCAGAACTATTCTTGCTATTTTATCTCGCGATATATATAAAATATAACTGAATCATACAAATTTCAAATAATATCCATTATTTGCGACATGGACATATATCGCATCTTTTGCGCTCATGTTGGTGAATTCGACCAAAAAATGTAACTTGCAAGAGTATTTCTATGGATTGTCTGTCCCATTATGTTTTTAATTATGTCAGTCAAATCATACAACAACCACATTTTAGCATACAAACCGAGAATCACATTTTTCTATTCAATCAGTAAATTTTAATCACCAGTCTTGCTAAAAGCCAAGAGTTTTTCTTAAAGTTTCTTCAAAAAGTACACATGCACTTATATCATCTACACAAGGGGTAAGGAAAAAAGACTATTCACTACCTACAAATGTACGCACGCACTAAAAGTATACATTGAATACAAAATTAAACACGATCATTAAAATCTATATAGCTTCACGTGAAACATGTTTAAATTGTGTAACCAAAACAACGTTATTTATCGGAAGTTTCGACGTTGATGCCCTTAACTGGAACTTCTTCAAATTAAAAAGTGCAATATTTTGTCGAAGAAGACCTAAGTAAAGATAAGTTTATACATAAAAGCTCTGATTGGTAAGTCTCAACTACTACGTGTAAAGTTTATAAGTTTTTCTTTGACAAAGAAAAGAAGATTTATTCGGTTTGACCCAAAAGAAAAGTTTATAAGTTTTTAGGACAGCCAATGATATCATTTAAACGTTTTGGGCGAGGAGGTGGTTGAGCCATATTTTTAATTGTTCCCACCCCGTCTAGTGGAGGATTCGAGCACTCGACAAGTCAACGTTTTGATTTTTTATTTCGTGGTATATACGTGTCTAATTTTCATACAACAATTTTTTAATGTATTATATGATTGAAACATATTGTAGTTGCAACTTTGTTCTTTTTTTTCTAGTTGACACCGATTGTGATGGAAGATACCGATACGATATTACGTAGATTTTCTTTTGCGCAGTTTTTTTTTCCTAACTTGGTCGGGTTTTATATTGCTTGTTAATCCGGGCATTTCACTATCTGTTTATTCGCAGTTTTCAAATTATATTGTTCTTGAGTTTAGCTAGGGAATTTGATTATTTTTTACTTTGTCTATTTATAGAAAAACATGAATCCTATGAAGTTGTTGCCAAAACAATGTTATAGAGTATCTTTTCTTTAATGATAGCTTATGAGATTTTCTTCATCAATCATTACAAATTACAAATTTTTATGTGTTTGAAAGAATAGTTACATATGAGGTATCTTATTATATAAATCTTGGTTCTCAAAGTTAGTAACTCACCAGATCGTCACACATGTTAATTTTAACGATCAGAGATCAAAGTTAAAAACTCACCAGATCGTGACACGTGTCAATTTTAACGATGAGAGATCAAAGTTAGTAACTCATCGTATCGTGACACGTGTCAATTTTAACGATCAGAAATCACAGTTTTCAAACTTGGTAAAACAAAGCATAATATAATTGTAATCTTATTATATTAAAAAATAACTAAAATAAATATATTATGTGTCATCCCTATCAAAGTTTCACGGTTACAAAGATTCTCAACCATTACATGGTAAAATAAATATACTATGTGCCATCCATATTTGGTCGTATAATTATATTATTTAACTTTTATACTATATAACCTAACACATTAAATTTTATGTCTTTGTTAGCGCAAAAAAAAAAAAAAATTATGTCTCTATGGTTAGCCTATTTTAGACACTGAGTACTACAACAAGACTTGTGAAGGCACATACGAAGAAAAAGAAGATTATGAAGAACCGATTGGCAGTCTTAGGAAAAAAAACTTGAACTGAAGTCTGAACTAATATTTTTATTATATTAAAAATCTTATTCTATAAAGTTGAGTTTTCAAATTAGCCACATGTCAAGTATACTGATGAGATGTTGATACGTGTCAAAAATTATTATTATTCAAAACAGCTAATTAAGAAAATAACATTAAATCTAAATAAAATTTACATGTTTATATCTAAAAAATTCTAAAAACAAAACTAATATATTTTCCATTGTACGCTACTTATATTATACATGTTTTTTCAATAAGATTTTGACATATATAAACAAAAAAGTAATTCACTAAGCATGGATCTTTGATTCGGGCGGGTTTATTGTGTGGGTCTTTGCTTCGTGGGGGTTTTTCAATGGAAGCTATCAGATGCAATGAAATGAAATCAAAGTATATAATGGCCGCTAATTTAATCGAGGATGGAGACACTGATGGAGGTTCTAAAAGTTATTCTACGGTTAGTAGCATTATAAGTTTGGAAGATAAGTCGGTGGTTGATGTTTCTGGTCAAAATTTAGAGTTTTCTTTTCTCAATAATGTTGATGATTTCGGTAATGAAACAAGAGCTGTTTGATCAAGTTATTGAGAAGCGGTTTCAAATTTGGGAAGTTGGAATGGTATACCATTTTAAAATTGGTTTCTAACCGGATTTATGTGGTTTTCTATCGGATTAGGTTCGTAAACCGTTTAAACCAAGTATATGGAGAAACATATGAGAACTTTTCATTGGGTAAAAATAAGTTGAAAATTTATTATTCGAGAATATTTGAGACGAGGTCATAACTTTAAGTTGTTTTGGTACAATTGGATACTTCTCAAGAGTAAATAAGTCATTGATCCTTAACTTGATTATGGCATATGTTATGTTTTGGATTGTATATAAAGTTTCTATTTTGTATATATGAATTATCTAAGACTTCTACCATCATGATTATAATTTTCAATTTTTTTATTATATTATATTCAATTTCTTTCAATTTCTCAACTTTTATTGGGTTAGTCATAAAATCATTGTAATCGAGTAAATAATTTTCACCAGTTGTTCATCCAATATTTTTGGAGTAAAAAAAACTCATTGTTAAAGAAATTATGTCACAAAACAATTTTAGTAATTATAAGAACTATAATTATGCCAAAATGAAAGTAAAGCAACATAAAATTTGTTTAATTTGTTTAGAAGACATTTTATAGGTGGTGATAAAGAGCATACTTTAACAATAAAATAATTTTGGGTGTAAGAACATATTTTTAATGGTAAAACATAGACTAAAATTGTATTTGGTTACTTATTAGATGTTGTTTTGATGAATTTGTTGCATGTAAAATATTTTGTGAATAAGTTGTGAAACGTTTTTGAGATTTGATAATAATAATATTTGTAATGATGAATATTTGGCAAAAGTTTTAATGGCATATAATTTAGCTTTAAATTATTATAATAATTGTTATAATATATTAAAAGTATAGAAATATAAATAAATGTACGAAGGTAAATACAAATATTCTCTAACTTAAATTATTTACATATTTACTTTAGGAAACAAAATTTATTTATATATTTTTATAAAATTGTTTAAAGTTTAAAATTTATTTTTTTTCAACAATTTTTAAACCGCACATCGTGCGGGCCCTTATCTAGTATATATATAACGGGTTGCTTTTAAAAGAGATATATACTTTTATCCAAAAAAATGTATAATACAGAATATATACGAATAAAGAAGGCAGAACATTAGCTACAAATTATAAACGAATAGATAGAATTATTACAAAAAAAAACTGTATGATATTTGCATAATGTATATGCTTTAGAAGTTGGCTAAAAAAAACTTAAAGATGTACATGGACGAGAAACTTCTAGCAAGTTTATTTACTATGTTGTAGATTGTAGTTTTGGCCCAATATACGGGAAGACAACATTATGGTGCCGCCCATTTTCCCACAAAGTGATAATGATTGGTCTCTTAAAACTAACATTATTAGCCGAATAATAATAATTACTACGGTCTAAACAATAGTGCATATTAGTTTATATAGGTTTAAAATAAATCCAACTTCAAGTCCAAATGCGAATTGTGGAGTATACAACAACCTAAAAGGGACAGCCCACTCAATGATTTACCACAAATTCTCGATGTCAACTTGGTCGATGTAGGCTTGTCCACATATTCGTCATAATTAAGAACTTGGAATATGAAACAATACAAACTTATGAACAAGAGAGAAACAATTATAATATTACTATTATATTGTCGAAGTGGCAACACAGATCAACTGTTTATTATGGTATTTCTATTAGTGTTTTATGATAATATTATTATATATTGCCAAAGTGGCAACACAGATCAACTATTTATAATGGTAGTTCTGTTACGTTAGTGTGTTTGTGGAGAGTCACCATGACAAGGAATATTTTGTGAATAGTCTGTAATAGAACTTGAAGTGCTTGGACCCTTAACTTGAATCAATTGCAAAACTAATTATTTTTTTTTTTCTTCAATATTTGCCATTTTTTCTTAATTAAAACCTTTTGTGTTCATTGTATTCACAAAAATGTTATTATTCTGATTTATTTGAATTTCTTGCGAAAATGTTTATTACATCTATATCCTCATCTTCTTCTTTTATTTACGGTTGTGCCACCGCCATCAATTTTCCAACAACCATGAACAACCAAATTTGAAGCTCTTAAAGTTTCAATAACCTGAATTTGTAAGCTTAAATAACACTCAATGCTATGAGAACTTCATTTTCTTCCATCTTCTCTCCATTTTAATCCAAGAAAATTTGCAAGTGCATTCATCTTGTTATATGTCATGATTCTTGGATAGTGATTAAATTGGTGCTGAGTTTCTTCCGTGGTGACTAAAGACGACGTCTTCGGTGCTTGACATTGCGAAACAACCACCGATAAGATTATTTTCCGGTAGATTTCCTGATTTTCCTTGATTTTTTGCGAAATTAGACTTCATTTGTTAATCTAACCATCATAATATCATGTAAAGTCAACTATGTGGTCAATTTTGCAATTAAAAATTTATCGAGTTTCGAGCCCGTACACTGAAATTTCAGTCTCCTTTTTCATTTGAAAACAAAAAAATATGGTTCAGACTGCATTATAATCTTTCCGTCGGATACTTCGTTTGCAGTCTAGTAAGGTGTATTTTTGCAATTGACCAAATTCTTGACTTTTTAGTTATGACTGCCGGACGAAGTCTTCTTAGGATAATAAAATAGTAGACTTCTATAGTGGCTATTTTTGAGATTGACCAAAATATAAAAGCATTGACCGTAATATTATTGATATAAAATTAATTAGTTGACTGCAAAAGAAGTCTACTAGTTAAAAAATTAAAATGTTGGTCAACCCCAAAAATGACCGCGGCAGACTGCAAACGAAGTCAACATTCTTGGAGACTTCGTACGTAGTCTAATTGGCGAAAGTCAAACTTGGTCAATTGCAAAACTAACCACAACGAAGTTTACTTTTTCTAGTTGACGGATAGATGAAGTCTACTTGTTAGCTAGAAGTCTACTACCAAGTCAATGGTTTGGTCAATTGCAAAAATAACCAGAGTAGACTGTAATCGAAGTTAACTTTTTGAAACTTTCCAAGAAGTCTACTCTGTTATATGTTTTTAATTGCAAAACTGACCAAAAAATTAACAAAGGAAGACAACAAAAGAAGTCAACTATCCTAGTAGACTTCATACGGTGTCTGCTTTATTAAATTGTAATTGCAAAAATAGATCACAGAAAATAGACTTCAAGGGAAGTATCTTCATAGAGGCTAGTTTATGTCTACAATGTTGACATCAACATGAAGTCGTCATAATTTGAAAACCAATTTATTGCAAATTGGTGAATAATTTTTAAGATTTTATTGTTGTATTCTTTGATATATGTTATGTACTTGTTTCTATATGTTTTTGACATGATTATATATTATACATATGGAGAAATCAAGTTTTTGGTTTTCTTAGGCAGTTAAGTCATTAACTTAGACTTATTTTGGAAGCCAACGTGTTGCAGTTCTGTGTGAAGTCTGTATAATTGAAAAAGTCTTTAATCACCTTTTTTTTCTTTTTTTTATGCGTTCTTATCTCTTTTTCAACTCTACAAGAAGCGATTATTGGTTGGTTTGTTTGGTTTTGTTTGTATTTGGAAAAGTGAAAAAGAAAGAAACTTTTTAACACATTTTGTGGGAAGAAGGTGAAGATAGGGTAAGACACTGTTGACCGACCTGAACAATAATAGTCAATATACTTTCATTAAATATGTTTAGCAAGTGGCTAAGCACTACTTTTACATAGCATTAAGTACAAGGAACTAAAAACTAAAAACTGTAATTAAGTACAAAGAAATTAACAGACTGAAGAATAAAAACTAAAAACTGTAATTAAGTTGTGTCTGCTCTGACTCCCAAAACCTGTTTTTTCTATGTACTCTCTGGCTATTATCAAAGAGAAACTGTCACCTCAGAATCCATTCTCCACCTGTTTTGACATAATAGGAACTGTTAAACTAACATCTTCCATGTACAATGGTAGACACTAAAAAAGGATACTTAAGTATGTTTTTAATTATAATATTTAGAAATAATGAAGTTAAAAACTTTTTTAAAAACTGTAAAATGGTATGCTCCAATGGTAGATACTAATTTTGGGTTCTTAAAATTTAAATTTTTTTTTCAATATTATAATATGTTAAGTACAATTTGGTTTGTTTAAATTTTTTAACATTTTTCAAAACATAAAATTATTGCATTTCATAAAATTTAAAGTTACATGATATAAAAGCATATTGAAAAAAAGATTACAAAAACGATAAATTATTATCCTGGCTGCAATAACGTGAAGAATCCGGACTCAGTAATTGCAATAGCGATCTGCAATAGAGAGGTTGATCTTCGGTTGTCACCTTTAACCTCTTGTAACAGCAAGATCTTCGGTTGTCACCCTTTACCTGAAATAACAGAGACAAGTAGGATTAATAGATGTAGCATCAGAAATACAAAAACAGAGAAGAGAGAGGAAAGAGATAAACACCGATCGTGTGTCTTTACTAAGGAGAATGATCCACTTGAACAGCAGCAATATCTGTATCATAACCACACACACTAGTTTACATCCAAACACAATCACTTCCGCATTTTCAGAATGTGCCATACACATGAGGCACAACAATATGCGAACTAAACCATATACACACCAAAGAAGTATTCGTAGAGTCCATCATCAACTAGAGGCAACTATCTAATACCCCCAAGTTGTTGTTAACCATCGAACTATTGGACATAAGCCTAAGCCAAAAGCAGTATGCCATCGAAACCATACGCCAAAGAAGAGTATTCATAGAGTTCATAATCAACTAAAAGGCAAAATATCCAGAATCCCCCACTTCTTAACCATCAAATTAAACTATGTTTTATCCTATGCTCAGCCAAATAAGAAGAGTATAAAACATGAAGCAACACTAAAATACCTGAGAAACTGCAACTGGTATATGAATGGGTTGAGAGCAAAAAGAGGGATTTGGTTTGAAGAAGATACCTTCATCAGTAGGTTTGAGCCTGAAGATATAAGGCTCACAAAAGGTTGGTCCGCAGAGGCGAACATTAGTCTGATAAAGTCTAGGCTCAGGATTGGATGATGCCAAATCCTTAGCCCAATACGTAACCCAATAAAGGATACCTACGCAACACCTGTAACTCGCCGAAACATGATCCACGAACTCAATCCGACTCCCATGCACAAACCATTTGTGAGCAAACAGAGTAAGAAGAAGAAAAAAGAAAATAGGAACACAAGCATACAATTGTACATCAACAAGCCAAAGACGACACTACTGACCGTATCAGCATTGTGTTGAGTAATAAGCACAGCAAGCGACTTCATGTTATACTTCATCATTGGTACTGTAAGCATCAATACGAAATGGGTCCATGATAGGCCTAGTCTTGAACTCATAGTCCAAGTTCTCCCAGTCAATCACGAAACCCTAAACCCATACACACCACAACAAACAGAGCAATTTAAAAAAAAAATCTTTTATAAATCAATTAACCAGATCGAGGTTTCAAATCGAGATCAAGATAATCATATTAACAAACAGAGGGAGCAAGAGTCTCACTCTTGAGTATCTCAATGAAATCCTTCTTGCCTGTCTCTTGTTCCTCACCTTTGGTCGCCCACACCTTCCTCTGAGCATCGTACATCTGATAGTAAGTAAACACAAACTAAGTCAGAACTCAGACCCAAACAAAGCTCAAAAGATGAGTCCAACAAAAAAAAAAACCTAAACTTTGGATTCCAACTACAACAAACTCAAATCAAGATTCAGTATTTCAAAATCCTCAAATCATCAAAATTCTATAAAAATTCTAACAATCAACAAAGCCTCTGACAATCATTAATAACACTAAGGAGCAAAAGCTTACAAGTTACAATCTTGCAGATCTGAAAATTTCAATTAGGGATCGGAGTACCAATAGCTTATTGTAAGTCAATATCTCAAAAAGAGAGACATAGGAAAAGACAAAGAAAAGAAGAAGACATTACCCGTCTAAAACTCGAGATTAGGGTTTGGACATCTAGAAGGTCGATCTCTACACCATGTTTGATAGAGAGAAGAGCTGTAGATGACGAAGATGAAGAAGAAAGGTGATTATGATGATGATTTGATGAGAGACAGAGAATTTTTCGATTTTAGAATCGCTTATCACCAGAGAGAGGCAGAAGGTGGAAGAGGAAGAAATGAAAGTGATTAGGATTAGGGTTAGTGAAAATTAGGTATATATAACTTGGTTAATTAAAACTGATCGGTTATGTCCCGCCGAACCGAACCGAACCGGTAACCGAATTACCAAATTAATTTTGTTGATCCTCTCACAGATGTTGCCGAAAACCGAACATCTCGGTTTAATCGGTTCGGTTCTCTAGGTTCTAACCGAACACGCAGGAATTAATAGTTGAAAGCATAACAAAGTCAACCACCAATAGTCTATAGAGAAGTCTACTTAATAAAACCCTAAATCAAATAATTTTAACATAATCAGCCTTTCCTCCATTAATTTGACTCGTTTATATGTAAATTTATTTTTTTTCAATGCAAGAAGTTTATGTGGTTATTATTTGGTCAATAGGTTTATTAAATTATTTTTTATAATTTTTTTAATTAAAAATTAAACTATAATTAAGGAGTAGACATATTGTTATGTCTTCTAATTGACATTAATTTGCAATCGACCTTAAAGAAATCTATTGCAGACTTCCTCCAGGTTATATCTTGTTTTTTTTTGTCGTAAGGGAGTCAACTGTAATTTCAGTACTCTTAATGGTTATGTTTCTCAAATATCGAATATAGGATCTAGTATTGCATTCAAGGTCAAATAAAGGTATACAAAATCCAATTGTGCCACATGTAAGCACTACTTTCAAGTTTCAAAGGTGCAATCATTAATTAGATAGAATGTGTAGTAGTCACCTTTTTTGTTCAACGCCTAATTTAGTTTAATTATTCCCTTTTGTACTGTGAAACCTCCTCGATTTAGGAATATTTTGCTACGCATTGTTTTGATTATATATTGTTTTACCTTTTTTTAGTGTTGTTATGCTCCGCTTTCAATCCACTTAATTTTCTCTTTAACCTATCCTGGTGACTGAATTTTTTTCTTTTTAAAAAACAAATAGCTAAAAACAAAAACAACAACAAAAAAAATTGTCTTGTGACTTGTCGTCCTGAATTGAATTGTCATGCATCTCTCTTCTTCTTGTGACAGGTGATGAAGTAGGGAAGAATCCAAGCAATCAAGCAAAATGCTTCTTAATTAAAGCTAACATCATTGCTCTCTCTCAGATACTTTGTGCAAACGCATCAACACTACTCCACTCCCTGACCCGTATCCGCCAGCGGAACCACAAAATTAAAACAATGTTTTGATGATTTCTCAGCTACTTAATAGCTAACTAACCAACGACATGCATGTGAATACCTTTTCAAAAAAAAAAAGGAGACACGGATCATAGAGAGGGTGGTAATTAAACCATCAATCCTCCAAAAACATATATAGTCTCTTGCTTCTAATCGCTTCTAGCATATACATGGCATCCACATGCGACCAAGTCGAGTACCATTTAAACATCAAATAAGACTCATGGAGAGACACGTGCGTCTATCTGTCATGACATGCACATCCTCTTCCGACATGTGTGATACACCGCATACCACTGTTTGTCCCCTAACGCTCGCTCTACAATTTGCTGCGGTCAAACCCAAGTCGACCACCCGAATTTCGAGAGAATGATAAGTAAATGGAAAATGCTTTAGGGGACATCATTTCTTGCTTTCATCTCTCTTTCTTCTGTTCAGCCTATTTAATGGATTTAAAATCTTATTGGAGAAGGGACATCCCATATTTCTTTGAGTGCATATGTTATTGAAACTTAAAACATAATCTCTACCAACCCAAGTTGCTACAAGCATAAGCCCAAACCGTATATAACTAAATCAGCCTTTAAAAGGAAAACAAACGGGCCTAACAAACAAATTTGAAATTGAATCGATTATGTAATTAAATGAGCCTTGTCACAAAGTTTTACATTCATAGCCACGCAAGTCTTGCGCATCAGATAAAAAAAAAATTGTACTCCAAGCTTTATCGTTATTTTTTGTCCAAAATCTTTCAAGTTCAAGCAATCTAAAAAAGATATCCATGATGCTTCAAAAAGGGGTGTCTAGACTAACTAAAGATGCATCTTTTTCTAAAAGGAGAAGCTCGTTTTCATCAGTCGGAGAACAACTAATTAATGATATTGTCAAGAATCTTGTCTGACTTCATTCAGGTACCTTGTTGTCTGTTTTTTTGTTGTTATACAATAAGTTATACCCAAAGAGTTGGCCTTGTTGCTGGCAAAAAAAACAAAAGACTTGGCCTTGTGACCTTGTCTGCCGTTGTCCAAATAAGTATAGTAAGCTAATCTTAACATTAATTTTTGGTTTTATTTCTCATGTCTACAAAAGTTACTTTATTAAGACGTCGTAATGAGTGATAACCAATCAATTAATTGACATTTTTAACCGGTAATCGAAGATTCGTTCCTCTTTAACAGAGGACACAAATTTTGGGTTAATTATAAAAAAACATATTTAATCATATTTGCATATTGTTTAGTTATTATGATTGGTGTTCACGATTAGAAACATGGAACATGAGTCTGCATGTGAAGGCGACAACTTCTATATATATAACACATACAAGTACAAATCTCTGTTTGTGGCATATTAAACGAATAAAATAACAATGAATGTAAATTAATTTAAGTATTATATGAAGCCACCCTTGCTATCCAATGACCTTTCGACTGATCAAACAGACTCACCTTTGGACCCCATGCCCCTCTTATATAGCCACTGCTTCTTCTTTTTTTTTTGGCATATCCACTTGCATCTATCATTTTATTATATAAAGTCATTCCTCTATTAACTATTACTATAACACATGTAGGTCCTTTGTTCCTAATTTATCAGTTAATAAATAATATCATCTGAACAATTTATAGTTTATTTGTCTTTCTTGATGAATAATAGTTTGGTCCCAGAAAGAAAAAACCTAGTCGGCATTTTAGTGTTGAAGTTAGTGGCGAAATTGGTGGCAGAATAGCTTAACAATAATAGACCACAAAAATAACTAGTCGGTAGTTTTAGAAAATTAATCTAATTAAAACGAAAAAAAAATACTTAGCTAGATAATTATATATGTTTATTTAGGTCAAACCCAATATCATGTACTGAATTTTTTTCACATAAAAAAAAATAAAAACATACAATTTGCAACTTGGTATATATGACTTGTATGATTCATTAACTCAAAAATATTACAATATATTACAAACAAATCTGAGTATTTGTATATATATTATCATTGTCCACTTCTCTCTCTCATACTTTTGGTATAAGTAGAAAGAGGGAAACATATTTTGAGTCTTTATTTGGGATATTTACATTAAAAAAAAACCCTCCCAACAACCATGGCCTCGCTTCCGGTGAAGCCTCTACCTTCCGGCCACTTACAGCTTCTTCACCGGAATCTCGTTACTCCCCCGTCGATGATATCCGCCGGTTTCAAAAGGCAGCATATCTTAGGAGTCCCTTCTTATCTACGTATTGATGAATCTGTGAGGCATATGAGAAGCCTTAGGTCGTTGAACAACCGTCGGCCGGTAAGTAAAAGCGCCGGCGTGTCTATGTCGGTTGTTTCGGCTGAGGATTTGCCTGCGGTGTCTTGGGAATCTTGGAAGCCTGACAAGAACACCTTAGCTCCGTCGCTAAGTGACGTCATTTGGCCTGCAGCAGGTAACTAAATTAGTTATTATATCTGTGTACCGGAGAAATAATTTTATGCTCACTTTGTTATTAAGAGTTGATATTAATTTGATATATTCTTCTATTACGTCTACTTGATATTAATCTGGCTTCTAAATATATGCATCTCATTTCATATTAGGCAAACTATGAGTCCACGAGTCCTATTTTGGGGTTTAGAAAAAAAAAATCATATTAATATAGAAATGATAAAAAATAACATATATTAGACAGCAAGTTTCTTTGTCCGAAGACAAGGGAAGAGAGAGAGACAGATTGGTTGTGTCTCTTCCAACGACCAAATAGCTAGCTATTGAGATAATAGGATATGAATCTAACTGTTTGAGGTTGACCGATTCTCAAGTTTAGTAAAAATCATAATTACTGATATATACATACTTTTAACCAATTTGTATAATCCTTTGAGAAATGTAAGGAAATGATTTATGAATTTTATAAGGGTTATAAATATTAATTAGAAAATAGTCATAGTCTATAAAATCATTATTATACTGTGGTATTATCATTTTAAGCCATGTTATTATAATTTTCGGAACATGCATGCAAAATAAATTGACTTGTTTGGTTTATTATAGGTCATTTTACCTTGAATCTACAACCGTTTTGATCAGATTAGTTATATATGTATATGTTCAAAAGATTTGAAATGTTTGTTACTTTTTTTTGTATGAGAAAATCAAAGGAGCGTTTGCGGCAATGGCGATAATGGGAAGATTAGATCAAATGTTAAACCCTAAAGGGATCTCCATGTCGGTTGCACCACTTGGTGCCGTCTCTGCCATACTCTTCACCACCCCTTCTGCTCCTTCTGCTCGAGTAATTTCCTAAACGCATTTTTTTTCTTACTTCGATTGAAATGTTAAAACACAGCTAGCTGCCTAGCTTTAAACACTAAGTTGTGTTGATTAATCAGCATGGTGATGGGTGCATGTGTATTTATTTCAGAAATACAATATGTTCATGGCTCAAATAGGTTGTGCAGCCATTGGGGTGTTGGCGTTCTCCGTCTTTGGGCCAGGCTGGCTTGCCCGCAGCACCGCTCTAGCAGCTTCCATCGCGTTCATGGTCATCGCTCGTGCCAATCATCCTCCAGGTAATTGAATCCTACTCTTCTTTTCTGGAAGCTTTATACTATAAAAAAAACAAAAATCTTGAACTACCTAGCCAAAATAAAGAATCAGATTTCTTATATTCGTTTGTAAGGGATATGAGAACCATGGGACCTTCATATATGATAGAAATAAGTTGGAAGCTACGGGAGCTATATTCGGAAATGAAATAAGATGTGTTCATATATCATATTTGATATATATATTTGGGAAGGATAATTTAGAAAATAGTACTTGAAGTACACTTTAAACAATGATAATATAATTCAGGTTTTCATGTATTATATAGGATTTGAAATAGCTGAATGATACAAATTTGCATATGATTTTGAAAAAAAAAAAAAATTATACAGCGGCGAGTTTACCACTATTGTTCATAGATGGAGCAAAGTTACATAAGTTGAACTTTTGGTACGCATTATTCCCAGGTGCAGCCGCTTGTATCCTCCTCTGCTTCCTCGTAAGTTACCTTTCTGCTTTCAAAGTACATGATATTTGCTTACCTCTTTTGCTTTCAAACCTATTGCTTAGATATTTTGTGTTTGTTTTTTGTTCTTGCAGCAAGAGATAGTGTGTTACTTGAAGGAAAACTTAAAATTTTGAGAAATCGACACATGTTTATAAATATATATATACAACACGTATTGGTGGAGGAGAGATCCTGCATGTGAAGATTTTTGGTTCATGTTTAGACGTTAGTAGATGGTCGACCTATTTTCATACCCGTATATAAATGAATACATATACAAAAATTTATATATATATGTTTCCACGAAACTTGTAGTGATCTACTTTTCTTTTCCGTTTTTGATCTTTTATGTTTCCACAAAATAATGTGTATCAATGTATCATCGTACATATATATATACGCATGGCAGAATGTAGAATATTTTGCTTCACTTGGAAGAAAATTATTATTTGTGGCACCGTAGAAAACTTTCGATATTCAAAGCAGATACTAATAAACGATAAGTGTTTCTGTGTTTGTATTTTTTTTATAAGTGTTTCTGTGTTTGTATTTTTTTGATAAATACACGGATTATCGTTTGACCACTTAGTTAATACACGGATTACACTTATCAAAATAATCCACGGATTATCGTTTGACCACTTAGTTAATTATTTTGATAAGTGTTTCTGTGTTTGTATTTTAAAAAAAAAAGGTTTTTGTTCAGTTACTGTGAAATCTTTAGTATTTAAAATTTTAAACAAGTATATCAAAGACCCTTCAACAAAGTTTAAAGCTAAACCATGCAGAAAAAGTTGTTATAAAGCAGAAAGCAAAAAAAACACCACCCGTTTGTTTCTTTTCATAGCAGTATCTCAAAAACCCCATCGTCACGAAAGTCGTTAGTGCAGAAAAAAGTTGGTCTAAGTACTTCACTTAGGCTTTGGCAATTTCAGTGGTTCTGGTTCTCTATGGCTTTAGGGTTTATAACTTTGAAAATTTGGTCTTCACCTGAACCATAACCAAGTATAAGGTATCTGAACAATGTCTTTCATTACAGAGTTTGGACATGAACAATTCTTCTTCCCTCTTACCAAATGTAAACCCCCGATTTATTTACATTTTAAGGAATGGGTAGGGCAAATCAGTCAAGAGTTAGTGTTTTGGGTAGAACTTTCCACAGGCTCATTTCTTTCTCTCATCTCCGAGATGGATATATATCAGTCGGGACGGGTGGAAACCCCACCGTTCTCTGCAGTCTCCAGAGCGGTGTCTGTGTGGACTGGGTGGATTAGGGATTGAAGTCTCAAAAAGTAGCTCTCGCTTTGAAGTTGGCTTCTTATGTACCGAGCTTCTGTTGTTTCTGTGTTCACTTGTGAGGGTTGTTCTGTTCCTGAGCTCTGGAGGTTGGATAATGCGCTGAGATCTAGGTCTGGGAAAACCGAGCACCGGCACCGGGGACATTTCACGTTTAAACGCAGCCATTGGTCTATGCACTCCACATGGAAATTATGGGCGCATGGTAAACCTCTAACCTGTAAAATTCAGACAAATTCCGCTTATCAAGGAACGTATTGAGACGAGAAAAGCACGCAAGCACATTATGGAAGCAAAAATACGAATAATAAGTTGGCTAATCCCTAGCAATGGAGAAAATTTAGGAAAGTGATGTTTAGTACCTCATGGCCAATATGGAACTCCTCTAAGCAAATTAAGCATTCACCGCAGTCATCTGGGACAGCTTTTAATCTGAACTTTGGAAGTTCTTGAATGAGTGCTTCAACAGCTTCTGTCTGTTTACCAACCAAAGCATCAACAAGCATTAGATGTTTGGAATCTTGAGACAGAAATATAGTAAAAGTAAATTTGGACATCAATAGCAAAGAAGATTTTTTGCTTCTCTACAAAAATATGTCCATAGGTACTGGAAACATAATTGTTGAGTAAGGGATTACTCGTATAGGAGAGAGTAAAACCACGGATAGAGTAGCTATGAGTCATATTTATGTGATGGACAAGTTACTAAACGCTTAAGGTATTGACAGTAAAGGACCAGACTTGCCTGAGCTGGAGTCAAGTAAAGTCCAGGATGGTATGTAGCAGCATCTTGACTTATGCCTCTCATCTCTTGGCCTGCGGCTTCAAATGCCCAGTCAGGTACCCTAATCATGTCAACTAAAATCTGGGTACAAGAAAACAGAAATTGAAAAATTACTCAGAAGTGTCAGAGACTAAATGCAACTTAAAGCACTTAGAAACAAAAATCATAATGACAAACTCCGCAAATGTGTAAAGGAAGTGAAGTTGAATAATTGGATCCTGAAACTTACCCCGAACTCTGAAATCGGAATTCCCTGCTGAGCACGTAATAAGTGTACCTGTCTTCGTGTCAACCACTATCAAGTAAACTCATATTAAGTTGGGTCCCATCTTCAAACCAACAAAAAAAAAAAAAAGATTGATAAAAATCTACCTTTCCAACACAGATGCAAGCAATGCAGAGGAGGCCACAGTAGCTGAACATCAGCCAAATGAGAAAACCCCATTTTTGGCCTTCTTCAGGTAACTATCGCAAGAGAATACATACTAACTCAGCAACAGATTTCCAACAAGAATAATCATATGCCATGATTGTAAATAATGCTTACACATCTTTTCGCCTTTGTAAACCATAGTGTACCGATTACAGTCCAAGCCCACAAAAATGGATACAGCATCAGAGATAGGACAGACAGGACAACCACTCTTCCACAAAACATGGCGTTCCGCTGTTGACTTCCAAAATCCCTAACAGATGTATGATACCATAAATTATTGTGACACAAATAATTAGAAATTCATAAAACTTTGCTACCTAGGGAGATAGAGAAACGTTGCAACTAGCTACTGATGAGATCAAGCTTGCAACTCAAAGAGCCTATTCTACAAAGAAGTTATGTGCTTCCCAATTAGCATATATTTATCATAACCGAATCCTTCTCAATGAATTACATGCCTATCTAAGGAATAAGGATAGCAAAGAAAAGATCACAGAAACGTTTCTTCTTGAGATAACAACAACTCCGGGAAACCGGGGGAGGAAGATTCCAAAAAAGGTAAGAACCTTAAAATTAACTGTAACTCTAGGAACTAGGAGATTTAGATGGAACTTACAAGCCAAGTCCAGCAGCAAGACCATTGTCAACAAACATGAAGACCCGGAAGAGAAACACAGTGGTGTAATCGACCTGAAGTCATAAAGACAAAACTTAAAGATTTCAAGGGAAGGAACACAAAATAACCGAAACTGATAATAAGCAAGAGCAACAAAAAAGGTTGAACTGAGGTGCACCACCTACCACAATCCATATATGCAGAGGGTACTCGCAAGAACGATATCTATTCCAATTGACAGCTACAATGATTCTACAACGCAAAAACCATTAAGGGAAACGGAACCGAGAGGTTTATCTATAGAACAAAAGAAACCAAAAACTAAAATCAAATCTTCAAGAGAAGAAAAGAAGAAGATGTACAAATTACTCTCTACTTTTCCTTCTGATTAACCCTAAACCAATACCTAAATCGAAAAAAACTGGAGAAATCATCTCCGGAACTGAGAATTCTTAGCTCGACCCAAAGCAAGAACAGAAATTTATACCGGAATTTAAGAAAAGTAAAATTCGCGGAATCAAAAACTAGCATAGAGATTAAATAAGGATACACACTAGTGGCAAGCATCGACAAGAAGAACCCATCATACCTGCACAATTTCATAAAACGTTATTAACCAACAAAAACAAAGAATCAGAAACCCCTCAAAAAACTCGAAATTGAATGATCCAAAAAAATCGAAATCTGTTTCCTTTAAATCGACCCAAAGTGAAGAGAAACTCACCACTTGAAATCGACACCTCTCATCGCCATGAAAGATGATGTTGTTGGGAAAGAAAAAGAAAAAAAAAAAGAAGGAGTGAGAAACCCTAAGAAAGGTTTGAAGATTTTTTTTTATAAAAAATGGTGGAATCGATTCTCGAAATCGTGAGCTGATGATGCAGTATCTATCTAAAAGCGGATTACGGGATTAGGATCGAGCGAGAGTGAGAGAGAAAAAGGAGGGATTTGGAGAGGATCCAACAAGACAACAAGTTGCAAAATTTGTGAGAGAGATGAAGAAAAAAAATAAAAATAAAAAGAGAAACGGAAACTTCTAGCTGAAGAAGAAGTATTTCACGATTTGGTCTTTNTTTTTTTTTTTTTTTTTTTTTTTAGTGCATTCAACATCTTTCGTCATTTTTGGTAGTTACATACTTACATTACACCTTTATCAAAAATTGAGTCAAGAATTACTTAATCGTATTAAATTAAGTAGATTATGTACTAATTAGGTTCATGTATTTTACAGCAAATAATAATAATTATCATAATTTTAGATTTATACATCTCAAGTCTCAACTAACATTACTGTTTCACCAAAACTATGATACGTTTCCCACGAACTACAAATTTAAGTATATTTATAGTACTATTTACGAATATATATATATATATATATATATATACTTTTCCAATTAATAAATTAAAATACAAAACATAGGAAAGTTTTTAAGAAAATAGTACAAAACATAGGAAAGTTTTTAAAAATACAAAACATAGGAGAGTTTAGTGTATCTAGTTTGAAAATACTAAACTATACTTATAAAGAAAACATAGGAAAGTTTTTGTATACAGTAATTAGAAATTAATTTTAATATCTTTTTGTATCTTTATAATTTTTCAATTGATTTCTCATTTAAATATACTTAGAAATATATGTGTCTTCTAGTGTTGATAAAGTTATTGTTACATTTTCAGTTTCGATGGAAACAATGCGAAGAAACCATATGAACGCCATGTCTAAGAGAAACAGCTATAGCTGATATGAAGAAAAAAAATATAACAGTAAAGAACTTTGAATACACATTTATTAAAGTATCACAATCCTTTTACTCAAGTTACAAAATACAAAACCCATGCCTTAATTTTACTACTGTTAACTTTATAAGAGTCTCTCTATCTTTTGGTTTGAGCATTTATGATGAGACATACAAACTGCAGAGATCAGATCCAGGCAGGCTTATTCAAAGCAGTAACGACTGCCTTGATCTGCAAGTAATTGTTGAGACTGTATATGCCTTTCTCTCTGCCATTCCCACTCATCTTGTAACCACCAAATGGTATGGCTGCATCGAAGACGTCGAAGCAGTTTACCCAAACGGTTCCAGCTTTCAAACCCCTCGAAACTCTGTTTGCGGTGTCAAGACTCTTTGTGAAAACCCCTGCAGCTAGCCCGTACCGAGTATCATTTGCCCTCTTTATCACCTCATCCACATCCCTGAACCAAACATTACATTTTTGGTATCAGGTCTTTGAAAATATAGTAAAATAGCAACCAACGTTAAGTCAAATATCAGAATTTTGTTCAGTCTATCAGATATCTTATAACTATTATGAGCATATTGTGACTTATTTGCTTACTGGATCGGATTTTTGGATTCAGATTAGATTGGTTTACCCCGGTTAACATCTCTAATATTTTACTAATCACATATCCCATCATGACTCATGAGTACGTACCTGAACTTCAAGATTGATTGGACTGGACCGAAAATCTCGTCTTGAGCGATAAGCATGTTGTCCTGTATTTGTTCAAGATTAATGCCATGAAGAATTGAAACAGATCAGAACATTAAAGACGTCTTGGAAGAGTTTTATTTTTTACCTTAACATTAGAAAAGACTGTAGGTTGGATGAAGTAACCTTTGTCTCCAATCTGATCACCACCACATTCAAGAGTAGCATTGCTTTCGACACCTGACCTTATGTAGTTCATCACTTTCTCGAATTGCTTCGAATCAATCTATACAGAGTTTAAAATATAATTAAAAAATCACAAAAGCATCAGGAAAATATAAAGGCTAAACTCTTTTTTTTTTTTTTTTTGGTAGAAAAGGCTAAACTCTTTTTAATGTACGGAATGTGTAAATGTGTTACCTGAGGACCCTGTTCAATGCCTTTCTTGAAAGGATCACCGACCACACGT
This sequence comes from Camelina sativa, assembly GCF_000633955.1. Taxonomy (NCBI): domain Eukaryota; kingdom Viridiplantae; phylum Streptophyta; class Magnoliopsida; order Brassicales; family Brassicaceae; genus Camelina; species Camelina sativa. The sequence continues at coordinate 15,000,316 of NC_025688.1, forward strand.
TTCAATGCGCGTGCCTTTGATTTCTCAACAAATTCATCATACACTTTCTCATGAACATACGTCCGAGATCCCGCACAGCAACATTGCCCCTACAAAAACATTACTCAAGATGTATATTATACTATTGAAAAAACTGCAAGCTCAAGAGCTATAATGAAGAAAGATTAGTTCAAGGTATGTCTTATAGTATAGACAAACCTGGTTGAAGAAGAGGGCAAAGTGTGCTTGCTCTACAGCTTTATCGATATCAGCATCTTCGAATACAATGAACGGTGATTTCCCTCCAAGTTCCAGAGTTACCGGCTTGAGATTGCTGTTAGCAGCCAAACCAAGTATAACTTTGCCCGTATCAGTGGATCCTGTAAAAGCAAGCTGCAGGAAAAAGAGAAGAACATATACTTAACATAAATTTAGTTACTTAAAGAAGCTAAGAAGAATGAGATAGATATCTCTACCTTGTCTACATCCATGTGACTCGCAAGGGAAGCACCAGCTGTTGGACCAAATCCAGAAACTATATTGAGAACACCAGGAGGAAGACCGGCCTATCATAAATTTCAAGAAACACTGTTACTTCGTAGCAAGAATGGAAAGCAGAAGATGAATTAAGAGAATCTAGCTCATGTGAATCTTACTTCAAGAAAAAGCTTGCCAGCATAGAAAGCGGTAAGAGGCGTTTGTTCAGCGGTTTTGAGGACAATGGAGTTACCACAAGCAAGAGCAGGACCAACTTTCCAAGCAAACATCAAAAGCGGAAAATTCCATGGAATGATCTGTCCAGCTACACCTATTGGTTCATGCAATGTTTGGACATGATAGTTTCCATCAGCTGGAACTGTTAGTCCATGAATCTTATCCGCCCAACCTACACACCAAAGCAAAACCAAGAATGTGCTCATTCACAGAAATTAACACCAAAAGCAAGAAACTTTCACTGGGTGTTATCAAGATACCAGCATAATAACGGAACAATCTGGCGAACATTGGAATCTCGACGTTCTTGGATTGTTGGTAAGGCTTGCCATTGTCCCATGTCTCTAGAGACGCCAACTCTTCGCTGTGTTTCTCAACCAAATCAGCGAACCTCAGCATTACTCTTGACCTTTCCTGAAACCCAAATCATAAACCAAATGAGAACATATCACATTAAAGCTCATAAATTTTAAAGACTCCATAAGAGTACTTACATAAGCACTCATTTTAGGCCAAGGTCCTTCATCAAAAGCCTTCCTTGCAGCTTTAACCGCCCGATTGATATCTTCAGCATCGCCTTCAGCTACATGCGCAATGACTTCCCCTGTCCGTGGATCAAGAGTCGGAAACGTCTTACCTAAAATCAACAATTCCAACGATCAACTATTACTGCTCATGGAACTGGAACCTCTAGACTCAAAATTTGCTTTTTTTAACAAATAAAAATGAAAACTTTAATCACCAGAAGCAGAGTCAACAAAGTTCCCATCGATAAGGAGCTGAGTGTGAGAAACTTGAACAGAGGGACTAATGAGTTCCTCAGCAGCAGAAGAGGTTCCAAATCTCCTTAAGATCTCTCCATTATAACAATTTCTCCCTGAAACAAAAATCGTCATCATTTTCATACATCACACCCTAGATTCACCACAGACCCACTAATCAAGGAATCTAATTTTCATTGGAAACAACGTTAACATAAGTTGAGTGATATACTCGAATCAGAACATCATACTGAATCTAATAAGTTAGTTGAAACACGAAGATAGATACTTTGAGAGATTCATCAGAAACATCGAATAGTGATTTGTTAGCATGCGTGTGGGGAGTACCTTGAGAACGAAACAATAAGGGAGAGGAAGCAGATAAAGATCGAGATAAGAGAGAAGAGACTCTACGAGCCGCCATGGATGGATATGCAAAAGCTCACAACCAGCTTCACAACAAGCTTTCAAAAACCGTCAAAGTTCTTATCTTTTTTTTTTCTTTCTTGGGATTTTCTTCTTCTCTAGTCTCTCTCTCTCTCTTTAATGGGTTATTGTGATTTGAAGGGGAAAGAATCCAACGGTCTAGATCTAACGCAATCCCTCAGACATGTCGCTTAACGTGAACTCTCTTTGGTTCGTGTTGCCGTACTTTGAATGGCTTATTTTTGACTATTTAACGTTTTGTTTTGTCCGTTTTCGAATCAGAAGAATTCAAATATGAAAGACAAAATAAGCCATTATAATATAAGCTATGAGTTGCCTTGCCGTGATTTCTGATTTTTTTTTTTTGCATATGTGTGTTCATANAAAAAAAAAAAAAAATATATATATAATTCTTTCTTCCATTTTTTTCCAACTACAAAAATAAATAAAAAACAATTAAATTAAAAACAGATATAAGTGGAAATTATATTTGTGTGGGGAATATGTAAAGGATAATGAAATGAAGATAAAAGATAAATGAAATAATTGCAAGTATGGTGTGATGTCATTTTCTAAGGGGTGGGTTGTGTCATCTATTTGGTATGTTTTTTCATCTTTTCTTGTAAACATAGGTTTACTTTGTGGATTGTGATGTTGTGGTCCTTTGAAAGTGTTTTCCACATATAAGAAAATTAATGTGATACTTTTTCTACTATAAATAAGGAGATTTTAATTGGTGGTACTTACTCTTGCAAAATTATAGTGCTCAAATAGGTAAGTAATCAAAAAAATGATTAAAGTTGAGAAAAACTTATATGATTTCATGTTCTTTTTTTTGGAATACTTTTTTTTTTTTCAAATTTCATTCTATGTTATCAATTAAAATCACATACATTTATGATTTATCTTTTAAAAGTTAAATTGGCATATATGAAAAAACAAAATCTATGGTTGTAAATACTTTTGTGACATTTAATGAATTTATAAAATTGAGCAATAAAATGAGAAGGATTACACATTTTTGGTTTGCACAAAACATATGGAAGAATAAAATTAAAATATACTGACTATATCCTTTATATATTTTGCCCTTCATTATTTTTGACCAAAATATGGTCATTGCCCAAATTTCACCTAAAATGTATCAAGACACTACTTAATTAGTCTGGTACTAAAACATACTACTATCACGAGAGATGTCCATACCAATAAAGGCTGTAGGAGCCAGAAATGAGTTGGATAGAAATAGGACATCTGTATCATTGTCCGACACAATTGCTGTTAATCTGTACGTAGTCATGTCTCTTTATATACCTAACTAATATTCTTGGTTACAACAAAATCAAGTCAGTGTTTGAAAATCCTTAATGCATTTGTCACGACAACAAAAATCAGAAGAATCCTGGATCCTCTGGTTTAAACATTTTAGGCATCTTCAAAGATGGATCATCAGGATCAATTCTTGAAGACCCTCTTTGGTTCCCTAAAACACCTCTCTTCGTATTAGCCGCGAACTTAGACGCTAATATCGTCGCACTCAAATTCTGATTATTGCTGCCGTTCTCGTCACCGTTGTTACTACTCTCGGGCATGATCTCTTCGTATTCATAATCTCCATCATCGTCATAATAGTAATCGTCTCCTTCCTCTTGCCTTGCTAACTCCATTGCTAACTTCCTCTTCACGTATCGTCTCCACGCAGCTTGTATAAAACAAGTTCCCCATGCTATCCACTGATGTGAGTAGTATCTGATCAGAGTCAAAAGATAGAGATAAAGATAGAGTCAGGAACGTATCAAGCATGAAACCTCCATTGCTTTTGAGACAATAAAAAACGAGTATTACCTGAAAGCATGTTGGAGTTTCTTGCTGTGGAGACGTCTGAATTGGTTAGCTACGAACTTCAAGTCCTCTGCTCGGAGAGCGAAAGCTTCTACTTCTGAGAGAGTCTTCACGGTTCTTGTGGACAATGGGAGATTAACAGTAATGACTGGCATTAAAGCCCAGGTTAAGAGCTCTTCACCGCAGAAATCTCCTGGTCTAAGCGTGATGGAGTTAAAGAATCCTGACCGTCCACCATCTGTAGTGAAACTCTCCATCTGACCTCTAATGATGAAAAGCATCTCGTTTACAGGATCGCCTTCGCGGGTCACATACGTGTCTTTTGTGTTCAAGGATGGAACTAGACGCTCACATATCGCATCTAAGAGCTGGTCATCCATCTGCGCGAAGAACGGCACCTGAAAAATCAAATGAACGTAAAATTTAGGGTTTGTTACTTGAACTGAAAATAATTAAAATGTAGTGTTTTCCTGGTGTGGCATACACGGCGAACAAGGGCAAGACAGAGATGTCGTTGGATCTGGCGACGAAGATCTAACGGTAGAGCCCGTAGAATGGCTTCTTCGTCGACTCCACGAGTTGTTAGCCATTTGTATTGGACGAATCGCCTTACACGCTCTTGTAACTCTTCTGGCAATTGCCTATGTCGCATCCATTCCTCTGTGTCTCTTCTTCTGACTCTCCATTCGTCTAACCTAGCCGTCGTCGATTGCAGATAGTTCTTCAAGAATTGGAGAAATCACTTAGACTCCATTAAAACCTATGGAAGGAGAG
>NC_025688.1:15007160-15014409 GCF_000633955.1 Camelina sativa
AACTTAGACGCTAATATCGTCGCACTCAAATTCTGATTATTGCTGCCGTTCTCGTCACCGTTGTTACTACTCTCGGGCATGATCTCTTCGTATTCATAATCTCCATCATCGCCATAATAGTAATCGTCTCCTTCCTCTTGCCTTGCTAACTCCATTGCTAACTTCCTCTTCACGTATCGTCTCCACGCAGCTTGTATAAAACAAGTTCCCCATGCTATCCACTGATGTGAGTAGTATCTGATCAGAGTCAAAAGATAGAGATAAAGATAGAGTCAGGAACGTATCAAGCATGAAACCTCCATTGCTTTTGAGACAATAAAAAACGAGTATTACCTGAAAGCATGTTGGAGTTTCTTGCTGTGGAGACGTCTGAATTGGTTAGCTACGAACTTCAAGTCCTCTGCTCGGAGAGCGAAAGCTTCTACTTCTGAGAGAGTCTTCACGGTTCTTGTGGACAATGGGAGATTAACAGTAATGACTGGCATTAAAGCCCAGGTTAAGAGCTCTTCACCGCAGAAATCTCCTGGTCTAAGCGTGATGGAGTTAAAGAATCCTGACCGTCCACCATCTGTAGTGAAACTCTCCATCTGACCTCTAATGATGAAAAGCATCTCGTTTACAGGATCGCCTTCGCGGGTCACATACGTGTCTTTTGTGTTCAAGGATGGAACTAGACGCTCACATATCGCATCTAAGAGCTGGTCATCCATCTGCGCGAAGAACGGCACCTGAAAAATCAAATGAACGTAAAATTTAGGGTTTGTTACTTGAACTGAAAATAATTAAAATGTAGTGTTTTCCTGGTGTGGCATACACGGCGAACAAGGGCAAGACAGAGATGTCGTTGGATCTGGCGACGAAGATCTAACGGTAGAGCCCGTAGAATGGCTTCTTCGTCGACTCCACGAGTTGTTAGCCATTTGTATTGGACGAATCGCCTTACACGCTCTTGTAACTCTTCTGGCAATTGCCTATGTCGCATCCATTCCTCTGTGTCTCTTCTTCTGACTCTCCATTCGTCTAACCTAGCCGTCGTCGATTGCAGATAGTTCTTCAAGAATTGGAGAAATCACTTAGACTCCATTAAAACCTATGGAAGGAGAGAAAATATTATATAAAATTTGATAAATTACCTGAACGTTTCCAATGAGATGAGAGAAGAAAACGAGACCCGCAACACAGATGAAACAACTGAATATAGTCTCACTACTCAGTGTACTCGCTGCAAGACTCTGTCCATAAGAACTACACAAACCAAATCAAAGATCAATAAGCAAATTGTGGAAAAAAAACTGCTGTTTTATTTGATTCAAGACTGATGAATTTTAACCTAACCTGAGGTTACGGAGACCCCACCAAAGACAGTAGAAGTACTTATCAAAGAAAGGAGAAGAAGTGACGTCATTAGTGAACGCATCACCGAACATACCAAACTGGAAATGCTGGTCATCGTCATTGCGTGCATCACAGTTTGACAGAACCCCAGTGATCCGCATCCAAGCTTGTCTCCCTGGATCTTGCAACGATCCACAGTCTAGAAACAAGAGAGTACAAGATGGTGAATGCGTTGCGTTCATCTCTTTAGTGCATTCTCTTCTCCAACATTCATGCTGTCTCTGGATCGATAAAACGTACCAAACCGATCCAAGAACCTAAAAGGGAAACCAAGTTGTAAAACAGAGACATTNNCATGTAGGGAAAGAGAAAATGGTTACTTACGTGGCTCACAAGCAGATTGTAGGCTGCACCAGACCAGGCCGTTTTGGCTGCCACTCCGGTTGCTTTAATGATCCGACGATTGAGAGGAAGCATGACGACGAATCGAGGCACGTACTGTATCAGGACGATCAAGGAAAGCGTGTGGTTCTGATGTGCTGCGTATTTGAATTCTCCAGCATTTGGTATCACAAACCAAATCATCATCTGAGAAAAAATAGAAAGATTTCAATTTAAAGAACAGAACGGATCAGTGTGTTTTCATTTTCATATACGTTTTACGATTACACCATTGTCACCTATCGGAACCCTAGAAAACAAAATTGAATTGAACCTGAGGAAGAGGAAGCGAGGCTGCGAGGTCGATGAAGAACTCAGATTTGAGGTAACGGACAGCGATTTCACGGCGATCCATGACGAGCTCCCCGCGACCAAAGACTCTAGATGATTTAGAGACAAAGGCGGTTTTGAATTTGAGGAGAATGTGAATGAGGAAAGAGAGATCGGCTAGGGTTCGGCAAAAGGTGACAAGGATGCCGAAACGGATGTCGATGGACATACATGCGGTTCCGGCTTGGACAATGGGGAGATAGAAGTAAAGAGGGTCGAGGAAGAGAGCGAGAAGGCAGGTGATGAGGAAGATGTGGTTCCATCTCGTGATTAGGTCACCGCCCGGGTCAAGGGTTTTGTTACGGAGCTCGGAGAAGATGGATCTACGGCGTTGGTTGTTAGGGTCGTTGTGGTGATGACGGAGGGAAAATGCCGTCGGGAAATTGCGGAACCGTGCGGAGGTGTAGAGGTGGAGGTTGCTCATTTGGGGTTTGCGTGTGTTTCAAGTTATGGAAGGGAGAGATTTGTGGGAGTGAAAGAATGAGATGATGTTAGAGACAATTAAGGAGAGGAGAAGGAGAGAAGATTGTGTCTCCTTGAAAATGTATTTTAGTTATATAAAAAAAAAAGTAATTTGTCGAGTAAAAAATTTAACAATTAACTTTAGTTTCGTAATAAAAGTACTCCATAATGCTCTTCCAGTAGCTGAAAATATGGCTAAGAGGCATATTAATATTGTGAAGGATTGCAGTTTCTGTGGTGAAGCACAAGAATCAATTGATCATCTTCTTTTTCGCTGCAGAATAGCAAGAGAAATATGGGAATTGTCACTTATCCGCTTCCAACCAGGTCAGTTTGATCAAGAGCAATCCCTTGTTAAAATCTTCGAAATCTTGTTGTCTGATAAAAATACAGACTCTTCAAAAGAGTATTTATTTCCATACATTGGTTGGCGGCTTTGGAAAGCACGTAATGATCTTGTTTTTAATAACAAGAGATGGGCAATCCCAACCATTATAAGTCAAGCTATGATGGATCATATGATATGGAAAGAGGCTAATAATACCAAAATGCCTTGGCATGTAGCCCATCTGGATAAAAGGTGTCTAGAAAAATCTGCAACATAAACAATCCACAGTCAGCCTCATTCGTTTTATTGTTGCACAGATGGATCATGGGTTGATGATGCAAGTAAATCTGGAATTGGATGGTCTCTTCATAATGCACAGGGCAAATGCATCCTCAAAGGTTCTTCAGCCATAGAACCTAAAGGCTCACCGCTTGAAACGGAGGCTATTGCGTTTAAGGGAGGCTCTCATTCAAGTTAAACGCTTAAACTATCAACCAGGAACTTTCTGTAGGGATTCAAGAGTACTTTACAAATATCTTGAGCAATATAAAAGTGAAAATCAGAAGCCAGCAGACATTGCCGAGATTCAAACATACTTGGAGGATATATTGGCTTTCACTAATGACTGTCATCGTTTTCTTTTTATTAATAGGAAAGATAATGATATAGCTGATAGATTAGCTAAGACTGCTAGAATAGTTAGTTCTCCTCTCACTATCTTTTGGGAATGTTAACGTTTGCCAAAAACTCTTCTACAAAGTTTTTTTTTTACTTAATGTTATGGCCGACAAAAAAAAAATCATGATTGAGATGTTTAAAAGTTAAAACTAAGTTTGCATTTGAATATTATATATGATGGGAATTCAATTTTTTCGAGTTATTATATATTGCCTAAAATATATAAAATGTAGCCAATGATTTGATTACAGCTGAAAGCAGTTTCGTGTTGGCTTGTATTACACCAAAACCCTTCAACTTTGTTTCGATTCTTTTGTAATGGAAATTGGACAACCAGATCTTGAGCCGGCGACCACCTCCAATCCACTTGTCGGTAAGTCGTCTTGCGGTTCCTGCCTCCCCGGCTACGGAGCCACCACCGTTAAATCCTCCTGGTGGCAGCGAGTTCACAGCAACCACCTTCACGAGCCACGGTGGTGGGTACGGGCGTTTCTAAAGATCCGAGAGTGGTCGGAGATCGTAGCTGGACCACGGTGGAAGACTTTCATCCGTAAATTTAACCGCGATCGACCTCGCGGTACCGCCAACTTCCGATATGATCCTTTGAGTTATACCTTGAGTTTCGAAGATGAATACAAAGATGATGACGACAACGAAGCTGGATTTGGTGGAGTCCGAAGCTTTTCGATGCGTTACGCGTCTGTCCCCGTTGATTCTAGTAAAGCTACCGACGGTACCAGCGTTGTCGACGCCGTGAAATGATTGTTGGGGTGGACGAGTTCTACGATAGGCGTTTGAAAAGTCTCTCGCGTGAGTTGTGCGCTTCCTTATTTATTTTGTTTACGTGATCCTATTTCTATATGTCATGTAATTAAATGTATCACGACGGTCTTATATTTTGATTCTATAATTTTTCTGTCTCTACTAAGGACGGTATACTATAATTTTTCATTGTTACATAATTTAAGTATTGTTGTACAAAAGATTATGGTAAGTGACCGTTAGTTGTGTTTAATTGTATATTAAGTTAAGCTTGGTTTGATTTTTGGAACCAAAAAAGGATGTTTGGTTTGATTTATATCCATGTAGAAGGTCTTTGTTGATGGTCTATACTTACTAATAACTAGGAAGACAAAGTACTCAAGTATTGTCTCCTTCATGCAATCAAAAAAAAAAAAAAACCACCTATATTGTTTATTAAACCGAACCATATTACTCTCTTTCCTTCTCCGACCAAAACCAGATCTTTGACATAGACACATACTCTCTTTTCTACTACAATACGTTAGAACCTAGCCAAACCATCAGAGTCCTGTTTTACCGATTTACCCGCGTGAACGGAGCAGTTATTACTGGTATTTCCCTCACGAGGAGACGAAGATAGAGCCACCACAAAATCTTGATTGCATTCAAGATACTGATGCGTGCCCATCGAGTAACACCTTCTTGGCACTCCGACCCCAATTTCACCTCTGACTTCATGCCGTTGGCTTTGACTTTCGTTCGTGCTTTTGAATCTTCCGAGAGGAACAGAGAAGACTCTTTTCGCAAGCGAGCCTTTGCCTTCGTCGACCTCCTGATGCCCTGACAAGGGGACCACAATAGTCTCCGCATGGTTGAAGCAGACGTTTGAGGTTAAGAGTGATCGTCTACAGAGAGGGCAAGTAGAGTTGGAGAGAAGCCACATATCGATACAGTGAAGATGGAACGCGTGGCCACAGACTGGGAGTAGCCTGAGCTTGTTCGCATCAAAAAACTCACTGAGACAGACGGCACAATCGAATGACTCTTTCAGACTCATAGTTACATCACCGTAAAGGAACACGGGAAGTGCATCTATAGCTGTCTGGTCTAGACCAGAGTCGTGGAGGAAGAAGAGGTGTTGGAGCTGAGGAGAGGAGGAAGAAGAGAGATCTGAGTTGGGGTTGAAATTGGGAAATGGAAATAACGTTGAGGACTTGCGGAGAAATTTGAAAATTAAGTGGAGGACACCGAGAAAGATGATGATAAGAGCAAGAACAGAGATAACCAAACATAAGTCAGAGATTATAGAGCTTGAAGATGAATCTTTCTGGTTCAGAAGAGCCATAGCCGCTTCAGATGAAGTTTTAGGTGAAAGAGCTTCTGTTTCATGGATTTCAGACGAAAGCATCCTACACATTTTTGTTGTTTGAAGAGAAGAAACTGTTTTGAGTTTGGCTCAGTGATCACTCTCTGTAAAAATATATAGTAATGAAATAAAAATGCTGATTGAGATTTCACACATGTTCTGTCTAGTTGATCAAGACACGCTTTAAAAGGCTTCTCTTTGTCCCCTCTTTTTTTATGTTGGTGATTGATTTAACATGATTTTAAGCTAAACCATAATCATTATTGGCTAAAAAGACCACAAAATGTGATTAGGATTTCACATTTAGAAGGTCAAGAACCACAATAAGCTGAGAAAGACAAAATTATGATTAAGCAAAATGTTATCAGGCCCACCATTGTCTTCCACTTAGATGTTCTTAAATCATTAAACATAGCTTGCCTTCTAATACATAATCTATTCACTCCCACTCATTTGTTATTATATATCTTGAAAACAGAGTCTTATGTATAATACTTTTGTGATGATGACTCATTGTCCCATGTTTCACAAAGGATCTTTCAAGAAGTCAAAACTCAATCATAACTGTAAGCAAATAAATAACACAGAGACTGTCGGCTGAAAGATGGTGTTTCAGAGAATTTCTCCAAATCAATATAATCAATTGATCAAGGATACCTTTTTTTAGTTCTTTAAATTATTCAAATCATGAAATGTGCCCCCTTACAAGTTATGAATCCTAGCAAGACCACAGAATTCTACACTCAAAGCGAGAGAGCAGTGCACACACACCTTTGCCCGCAAATATACTGAAGAGTGTCATCCCTCTCAATTATGTGAAAACGTTTTTTAAAACGAACAAGTAGTTGTATAGCTCATCATTTCTTCCAGGGATTATCACCGTAGTAATAAGCGGTACCAACCATTAAAGCGACAGTAGCACCCTGGACGACCACCCTAGCTCTCATCAAAACCTGACCCAACTGAGAATTGCCTCTTCTGAAACTAATCAGCCCAGCCGTAAGCACTCCCGCAGTCATAAGTGCACCTACAACAGGTTTAATTCACAAGAAAATTATCAATTCTGAATGTCTTAAGTCTTAACAGTATGGACCAAGAAGACAGTATTGAATTATAATAATGGCTTTGCTACCAGCTAAGGTCCAAGTTACAAATTTGTCATACAATTTGTGACAAAGGAACAACCTTCAAAGATAACAATAAGCAAGTGAACATTAAAGACTAGTTCGAGAAACCCATATCATAAAACAAATTTTGTTCTTATTGATTTTTATATAAATATGTTTTGCAGCTCCACAACAATCACTTAAATAGAGTTTATACAATCTTTTCTACCATCTACCATGATACTTGAGAGTCTCTAAAAAGACCACAAAATCATACATACCGACACACAACATTGTAATCTCAATTACATAACTTGTTAATCATTTCAGAACCTATTGTTTGGGGATCTAAAAAATTCTGAATTTCACATTGATTCTGATTTTGAATCAGATTGTGTCACAAAAACTAAAATCAGCAGCAATCTTAAAAAAAAAAAAAAAAAAAAAAAAAAAAAAAAA
>NC_025688.1:15014658-15075791 GCF_000633955.1 Camelina sativa
AAAAAAAAAAAAAAAAAAAAAAAAAAGAAAAAACATTTTGAAATCCCAAAATAAATTCAAAATTCGATTTTTGGTGAAAACGAGATGAAAATGACACAAACCGAGAGGAACGAGAGGATTCCTAACACGCTTCTTCTCCTGGAACAGATCTTCCATGTCTGGTTCTACAGCACTCATCTTCTCCACAACCATCTAATGCAAACCCAACTCCCCAAAGAAGAGAAACGAAACTAAGAGAGAGAGAGAGAGAGAGAGAGAAGTAAATTAAAAAGCAGTCAGGCGTGGCCTTGTTCGTCACCAGAGACCGTGTGCGACGACGAGCCGGGTCGGGTCTACGGTTCTGTGTAACGGGTCGGATTCGAGAGTGTTTGAAAAGGTAAAAACCCAAAATGGTATATAAAGAAGCCCACTGGGCTCGCTTTTGCGTCCGCAAGAGCGATTTATAATTAGAGAATTTTGTTTCGGCTAATCTTGTAATTAGCGTTATAAACGTCTCTCTTTTTATCAACAGAGAACAGATTCGAAGTATTTAGAAACAACGCCAAGTTTATACTTTCCATTGTATCTCAATATTTCGAACATGTTCTCTGTTTAATAAATTCTTTTAGTGGAGATCTTAATATACAAGAGAAGAACGGAGATCTTAATATATTCTTCTCTTCTATATTAAGATCTCCACTAAAAGCTTCATATATATATAAAGCTTCTTGATAAGGAGCTTAAACTTTCATTTATAGTTAAACTACAGTAAAACCTCTATAAATTAATAAGGTCGGGACCACGAAATTTTATTAATTTACAGAAGTTTTAATTTATCGATAAATTAATATTTTATTAATTTATGAAGATATTTTCTTATTTTCATATTGAAAAATTTTCTACTACAAAATAAGATACTTTTGTTATCATTCACATTTTTAAAGAATTTTCTTAATTTATAATTTTGGTTATCATAATAGGTTGAATGTCAATTGTTTAATAGATTATCTAGGTAAAAATGAGAAATGTTAGAAGTTTAGAGTTTAGAAAAAATTGTTACTACTATCCTTCATGGTAATGATAAAGTCGAAGAAGATATTGCGGTACTTTTAAAACCAATTACTAAAAAAGCAATTATCGCATCTATGACTTTTCATAATTTATGGATGCGATTTGAAAATACAACAATGAAAAAAATTAGAGATGAGCTCCAAAAAGAATGCTCAAGAATAGGCAAACAACAATAGAATCATATTTCACTAGATTTTCTTAGATATATATATATATATATATATATCATTTTATATGATTATTAATTTATGATATTGATGGGACCATATTTTTACATAGGATTTCCAAAAAAATTATCATCTTATTATTTTATCGAAATGTGTCATTTTGTACATCGACTCAACTCGGGACCGGAAAATTTTATTAATTTATAGCGAGTATTAATTTAAAGAGTATTAATTTAAAGAGTATTAATTTATAGGTTAATCACAATTATTACAATATCACTAGAATATATCCCATGTTATAAAACACGGATCAACATTTTTTCCAAAAATTAGAATATAATAATAAAAGTTATTGTTATAGTTATTTTAAAATGTTAAATTGTTTGAGACACTATTTACTTTAATATTACAATTGTTTGGTAAATCTACATGTGAGATCTAAGGGTGAACTTCTCTCCCTTGAGTGATTTTACGGGCGGAGGAGTTTACCACCGTATAAGTTGCGAACTGACTTTTATGATTCTTTTGTTAGGAAGTGAAAGTAGTATATTATCGCTAGAAAAAAATTCTGGGTCCCTTACAATATTCTTTTTCCCCTTATTTATAATACAACGGGTGTAATCAATGCGAAATCAATTTACTCCGTGAATCACGCTCTCCATTTATTGTTGACCGTACGACAAAATCTTTGATCATATACTAGAGCTGCGGACTCGCTTTCCGAACCCGATGTGATACCAGTTCACTCTTCCTTTCTGGACCCCTTCGATTCAATGGGTCGGGCCGTCTTTCCGCTCCGAGCCCGGCTGATTAACTTCGGACATATCCCTTGAAGCGAGGTGATTAACCGCGGTACCAACACTACATATCTCTTTTTAAATACTAATTATTTTAAAATATTATAGTATTTTAATTTGTATGATGTATGTTACTCCCTCTGTCCCACAAAGATTGATGTTTTGGGATATTTTTTTGTTCCACAAAGATTGATGTTTTGTAAACTTCAAAAAGTAATCATTGAAAATATTTAAAATTTTGAATTGTTATTGGTTAAAAATTAAATAATATCTCTTTAGTCAAAAAAAAAAAAATATATATATATATATATATATATATATATTTAAACTCAGTAATCATTGTTTTCTTAAAATGTGTAAAAGATTCTAAACATCAATCTATTAAGGACAGAGGGAGTATAATTTTATATTGTTTATCGGTTGTATTTACATCATTATTTTGTGAATTAATTTTAATATTAATTATCATATTTTAATTGTGAGCAAATAAAATTTATTATTTTATTAATCACAGAATTTTAGTTTTACCATGTGGAACATTAAAAACACATATTTTTCATCATAGATTGAGTAATATGTCTTTGTTTAAAAAAATCAAATAACAACATATGTAGAAAAAAATTACATATTTCTTTATCACATGTATTTTATGATAATCCAAAACAATTTGTCAATGAAATATAGTTATTAAAATAAGAATTTGGATAATTAGATAGAAATTCTAACTTTTTAAAATTCTGATTGGCTTGTAATTTTTATAATAATTAATAATTTTCATCCATAATTAATTGGAGAAAGAAAATAATTTTTTTTTGGAAACTAATAATTATTTAAAATATTTTGTTAGTCTTATATTTAAATTACATTTTTATCCTTACTAAAAAAATTTAACATCTGCATTTAAAAGCAATGGCATGACAATATAATTTTTTACACTTTATAAGGTTAATTTTATTTTGTACTTCCCAATTAATATAATAGGATGATCTAACTAATGGTTAAATATTAAGTTCATCATGCATATTATGTGTATGTAACCACTAACCACTACTCTTAACCGAAATATACAGGGAACAAAATAACATACCTACTGTAGTTAACGTATATTTCTAATATAGTTAAATACACATACACGTTCGTTCTAAAAATGTAGAACATATTGCTGTTTAAACAGAAAATCCTATGACAAAACCTAATTTGGGCTTCAAAAGTAATTAAGGTTAACCTGATGTTAGACGGAAATAAAAAAAACAAAATTGACTGGTTAATAATTCATTAGAAAAAGAAAAAAAATCCATATCAGAAGTTTATTCTAGTTACGTTGGGAAAAATAAAGAGAAATATATTGGAAAATACAATAAAATCTTTCTAACAAAATCTATTGAAAATATATCACGAACATATATTTAATTGGTGTTTCAATCCCATATCGAGTCAACAAACAACGAATACTAGTCTATGATGATGGTCAAAGAGATGGAATGAATTAACGCAAAGAAAGAAGTGAGACTTGTATTATTACCAAATTTTGATTAAAAAAAAAACATGTTACCATTTCTATGATATTCTTGTATATTATGTATTATACATCATCTTGATACACAAGGCAAACAAGATAGTTTAAAATTGTGAATTATTGGTTTAAATCTCTGTGAGTTCTTGAAATATATGTTTAGGCAAGAAAAATATGAGCAAAACATAAGAAAAATATGAGCAAAAGAAATTACTTATGTGTAACCACTAATCACTACTCTTAAGCGAAATATACAGGGAACAAAATAATATGCCTACTGTAGTTAACTTATGTTTTTAATATAATAAAATACACATATACGTTCCTTCTAAAAATGTAGAACATATAGCAATTTAAACCAGAAAATCCTGTGACAAAACCTAATGTGGGCTTCAAAAGTAATTAAGGTTAACCTGATGTTAGACGGAAAAAAAAACAAATTTGACTGGTTAATAATTCATTTGAAAAACAAAAAAAATCCATATCAGGAATTTATTCTAGTTAAGTTAGAAGAAATAAAGAGAAATATATTGGAAAAATACAATAAAATCTTTTCTTACAAAATCTATTGAAAATATATCACGAACATATATTTAATTGGATTTTCGATCCCATATCGAGTCAACAAACTACGAATGATCACTAGTCTATGACGATGGTCAAAGAGATGAAACGAATTAACGCAGAGAAAGAAGTGAGACTTGTCAATATCAAATGATAAAATTTTATTATTAATGCTCTATTATTATAGATTCAACTTTATATTGGAGAGTTATCGATACATTTTAAGCTGTATCGTTTCGACATATTAGACTTGTCCATACACCACGTCAACACTATAAGTAATGGTATAAGTAGGTCTGTTACATGCTTCCTAATCACTTTCTATCAACTCTTTCAAACTAGAATCATCGTTTGTCAAAGGTTCATTACACGAACCATCGTCATCTTTGTCTGCAAATAGAGGTGTTCTTCCTGAATGATTATTTTCGGTTAGATGTCCCTCTCCACCACAGCACTGTGTAGCTACAATTATGAACCAAATCACCAGACCTGCATATGCAATTATACGATACATGTAACTGATCTCAAGTTTGTTTTAATAGAGAAAACAAACCAATGCTCAAATCCAATAAGGAACTGGCTTTTGAAACAATGAAAACTAATAGCATAAAAGTTATTTACTTCGAAATTAAAATGTCTTTTTTTTGTTACGGCAAACGGAAAAATATCTCTTTGCAGGAAACTGTATTTTTATTACCAAAATAGCAAGAGCGAAAAAACACATTAACCAAAAAAAACTTATGATGTATTAAACCAAATTTTGATAAAAAAAAAAAACATGTTACCATTTCTATGATATTCTTGTATATTATGTATTATACATCATCTTGATAGACAAGGCAAACAAGATGGTTTAAAATTGTGAATTATTGGTTTAAATCTCTCTTCAGTTCTTGAAATATGTTTATAAATACTAAGAAAAATATGAGCAGAACATAAGAAAAAGCTGAAAAAAACAGAAGAAAAATATGAGCAAAAGAAATTACTTATACGTAACCACTAACCACTACTCTTAACCGAAATATACAGGGAACAAAATAATATACCTACTGTAGTTAACCTATATTTCTAATATAGTTAAATACACATACACGTTCGTTCTAAAAATGTAGAACATATTGCTGTTTAAACAGAAAATCCTGTGACAAAACCTAAGTTGGGCTTCAAAAGTAATTAAGGTTAACCTGATGTTAGACGGAAATAAAAAAAAAAAACAAAATTGACTGGTTAATAATTCATTAGAAAAAGAAAAAAAATCCATATCAGAAGTTTATTCTAGTTATGTTGGACGAAATAAAGAGAAATATATTGGAAAATACAATAAAATCTTTCTTACAAAACCTATTGAAAATATATCACGAACATATATTGAATTGGTGTTTCGATCCCATATCGAGTCAACAAACAACGAACGATCATTAGTCTATGACGATGGTCATAGAGATGAAACGAATTAACGAAAAGAAAAAAGTGAGACTTGTCAATATCAAATGATACATTTTATTATTAATGCTCTATTATTATAGATTCAGTTTTATATTGGAGAGTTATCGATACATTTTAAGCTGTATCGTTTCCACATATTAGACTTGTCCATACACCACGCCAACACTATAAGTAATGGTATAAGTAGGTCTGTTACATGCTTCTTAATCACTTTCTATCAACTCTTTCAAATTAGAATCATCGTTTGTCAAAGGTTCATTACACGAACCATTGTCATCTTTGTCTGCAAATAGAGGTGTTCTTCCAGAATCATTATTTTCGGTTAGATGTCCCTTTCCACCACAGCACTGTGTAGCTACAAGCATGAACCAAATCACCAGACCTGCATATGCCATTATATGATACATGTATCTGATCTCAAATTTGTTTTAATAGAGAAAACTAACCAATGCTCAAATCCAATAATGAACTGACTTTTGAAACAATAAAAATTAATAGCATAAAAGTTATTTATTTTAATTTATTTTGAAATTAAAATGTCTTTTTTTTTTGTTAAGGCAACTATAAAAGGGTTTCTTTCATGGAAACTGTATTTTTTTACCAAAATAGCAAGAGCGAAAAAAACACATTAACCAAAAAAAACTTATGATGTATTATTACCAAATTTTGATTTAAAAAAAACATGTTACCATTTATATGATATTCTTTTATATTATGTATTATACATCATCTTGATAGACAAGGCAAACAAGATAGTTTAAAATTGTGAATTATAGGTTTAAATCTCTTTCAGTTTTTGAAATATATGTTTAGGCATACTAAGAAAAATATGAGCAAAACATAAGAGAAAGATGAAACAAACATAAGAAAAATATGAGCAAAAGAAATTACTTATGTGTAACCACTAACCACTACTCTTAAGCGAAATATACAGGGAACAAAATAATATGCCTATTGTAGTTAACCTATGTTTCCAATATAATAAAATACACATATACATTCGTTCTAAAAATGTAGAACACTAGGTTTTCACCCGCGGTACACCGCGAGACTAAATTATAAATTATTATATTTTAAATAATAATTTTTAATTTATTTAGTTTTCAAATTCCCAATTAATTAACTTTTATCTAATTAATTTATAATTTTGTTTAGAATATTTTTTCTTCTTCTTACGTTTTATACAGTTTAGAACCTAATTACATCAAATTTGTTATTAGATAGAATATAAAATTTTAAAACACTTAGTTTTGTTTTCTATAATTAAACAGAGGTATATGCCTATATGGTATGTTAGTGTATATTTTATGTGTATACATTTTTTTTTTTTTTGGAATATTAAGAATGTGTTGTAGTATGTGTAATATTTTGTAGTTCATATACTAAATAATTTATAAGTTAATTTTCCAAACAATGACTACAAATCTATAATATATGAAATAAACTAATAGCTTTAGTGTTGGTTCTATAGTCCAGACCCGCCATGCTACGTGGATCACACAACATGTTCAAAAACTCATTATACGAAACCTGTGAAAGTAAAATATAGTATGTGAGGCCAGAGGCTAAAAGTCACTTTTTATCAAATCAATTTTTCAAATTTTTATCAAGTAAAGACAAATATTTGGGTTCACCTTTAGAAGTGATACTCTTCATTCACCTCTTTATAAAATAAGGAAATAAAATATGTATACATTTGTAATTATGTTTTTTACATTTTAAAATACTTAGTTTCTATAAAAAAAATTGAATATAAGTATAGTTAATCTGTTTATTAAATTAATTATTTAATATCAATGACATGCTTGTAAATAGGTTACAACTTCATGATTTATTTGCTAAATGTCTCAAAAATGTATATATAGATATACCAATTTAAACCAGAAAATCCTGTGACAAAACCTAATGTGGGCTTCAAAAGTAATTAAGGTTAACCTGATGTTAGACGAAAAAAAAAACAAAATTGACTGGTTAATAATTCATTTGAAAAACAAAAAAAAATTCATATCAGGAATTTATTCTAGTTACGTTGGAAGAAATAAAGAGAAATATATTAGAAAATACAATAAAATCTTTCTTACAAAATCTATTGAAAATATATCATGAACATATATTTAATTGGATTTTCGATCCCATATCGAGTCAACAAACAATGAATGATCACTAGTCTATGACGATGGTCAAAAAGATGAAACGAATTAACGCAAAGAAAGAAGTGAGACTTGTCAATATCAAAAGATAAAATTTTATTATTAATGCTCTATTATTATAGATTCAACTTTATATTGGAGAATTATCGATACATCTTAAGTTGTATCATTTCGACATATTAGACTTGTCCATACACCACTCCAACACTATAAGTAATGGTATAAGTAGGTTTGTTACATGCTTCTTAATCACTTTCTATCAACTCTTTCAAACTAGAATGATCGTTTGTCAAAGGTTCATTACACGAACCATCGTCATCTTTGTCTGCAAATAGAGGTGTTCTTCCTGAATCATTATTTTCGGTTAGATGTCCCTCTCCACCACAGCACTGTGTAGCTACAAGCATGAACCAAATCACTAGACCTGCATATGCCATTATACGATACATGTAACTGATCTCAAATTTGTTTTAATAGAGAAAACTAACCAATGCTCAAATCCAATAATGAACTGACTTTTGAAACAACAAAAATTAATAGCATAAAAGTTATTTATTTTAATTTATTTTGAAATTAAAATGTCTTTTTTTTGTTAAGGCAAATATAAAAGGGTATCTTTCATGGAAACTGTATTTTTTTTACCAAAATAGCAAGAGCGAAAAAAACACATTAACCAAAAAAACTTATGATGTATTATTACCAAATTTTGATTTTTTTAAAAAACACGTTACCATTTATATGTTATTCTTTTATATTATGTATTATACATCATCTTGATAGACAAGGCAAACAAGATAGTTTAAAATTGTGAATTATAGGTTTAAATCCCTTTCAGTTTTTGAAATATATGTTTAGGCATACTAAGAAAAATATGAGCAAAACATAAGAGAAAGATGAAAAAAAAAAACATAAGAAAAATATGAGCAAAAGAAATTACTTATGTGTAACCACTAACCACTACTCTTAATCGAAATATACAGGGAAGAAAATGATATGCCTACTGTAGTAACCTACATTTCTAATATAATAAAATACACATATACGTTTGTTATAAAATTGTAGAACATATTGCAATTAAAACTGAAAATCCTGTGACAAAACCTAATTTGGGCTTCAAAAGTAATTAAGGTTAACCTGATGTTAGACGGAAATAAAAAACAAAATTGATTGGTTAATAATTCATTTGAAAAAAAACAAAAAAATCCATATCAGAAGTTTATTCTAGTTACGTTGGACGAAATAAAGAAAAATATATTGGAAAATACAATAAAATCTTTCTTACAAAACCTATTGAAAATATATCACGAACATATATTGAATTGGTGTTTCGATCCCATATCGAGTCAACAAACAACGAACGATCATTAGTCTATGACGATGGTCATAGAGATGAAACGAATTAACGAATAGAAAAAAGTGAGACTTGTCAATATCAAATGATAAATTTTATTATTAATGCTCTATTATTATAGATTCAACTTTATATTGGAGAGTTATCGATACATCTTAAGTTATATCAGTTCGACATATTAAACTTGTCAATACACCACGTCAACACTATAAGTAATGGTATAGGTAGGTCTGTTACATTCTTTCTCATCACTTTCCATTGACTCTTTCAAATTAGAATCATCGTTTGTCAAAAGTTCATTACACGAACCATCGTCATCTTTGTCTGCAAGTAGAGGTGTTCTTGCTGAATCATTATTTTTGGTTAGATGTCCCTCTCCACCACAGCACTGTGTAGCTACAAGCATGAACCAAATCACCAGACTTGCATATGCAATTACTTGATACATTTAACTGATCTCAAGTTTGTTTAATAGAGAAAACTAACCAATGCTCAAATCCAATAAGGAACTGACTTTTGAAACTATAAAAACTAATAGCATTAAAATTATTTATTTTCATTTATTTTGAAATTAAAATGTCTTTTTTTTGTTACGGCAAATAGAATTCGTTAATTATATTAAAATATAGGTTACGGTACTACTATTTTGGTTTGGGTCCAATATCAAATTCGTTAGTTATAAATTCGATAAAATCTAAAAAAAAAACTAACATAACTTGTATTGACCCGTGATATGGTATTACAAATTGATTAATGGGGATTAAAACATACTTTTAGAGGTAGTGATTTTGTTTCTTTTTTCGTAAGAGCTATATAAAATCCAAGAGAAAAAATATATCTAATAAATATAAAAATTTCTCAACGGTCAATCTTTTTGTTTTCACAAATGGTTAGATTATGTATATAAAAATTATAGTTAGATTATGTATATGTATATTGTCAACATTATACACTTAGTATTGTTTATATAATGAATATTGTGTATAAAAAAATAAGTTTTAGCCAGTTAAATAGTTTGTTATTGTATCCTAAGATTTATGAAACAATAAATAGAATTTGTTAAATAATTTTGAAAATATTGTTTTATTATTTTGTAAACCAATATAAACTTTTTTTTGTTAGTTATTAGATTAATTAAAATGCAATAACATTTTTTGTAATATGTCATATCAAAGCTGGTTAAAATTCTAATAATATTGCTTAAATAAGTATATAAATATTTTTAAAATTAAGCAATGTTGTATCTTACTTTTAAATTAAATCTATCATTGTTAAACAATTTAGATATGTAAATATTTAATTTTAGTTTTATGATTGTTTAAAATAGTTTGTTATTGTTTCTTAAGATTTCTGAAACAATAGATAGAATCTGTTAAATAATTTTATTAAGTAATTTCAAAAATATGGTTTTATTATTCTATAAACCAGTATAAGTTTTTCTTTGGTTAGTTATTAAATTAATTCAAATATAATGGCATTTTTTGTAATATGACACGTAAAGTTAAATTTTAACAACATTGCTTAAATAAGTATATAAGAATATATTGAAAAAAATACAATAAAATCTCTATTACAAAATCTATTGAAAATATATCAGGAACATTTAATTTTGGTTTGTAGTAGATATGCTTATTCGATTTATCAATAATTGTACTAAAAATATTTAATTATTTCCGATGGTGATCCTATATCTTTTGTTGTAACCGCCCGATCTTTTTGGATCGTCGCCAACACCTGACAAACCCTTGACGATTAATAACATAGACAATCCGATCGAGAGAAAGCCAAACAAACAAACAGACAAAAAGAAAAAAAAGAAGAAGAACATGCATAGGGAAATAGATGATCATGAGAATAGAGTCAGAGAGGAGATGATGAAGGAGCGGGAGAAAGGTACTCTTTGTGGTGGTTGGTTTCCCATCAAAGACATTAATTAAGGACCCTCGCTTTGATGTCATCGCCGGTATTAATTTCCGGTTAGTTCTGGATGTCAGTGACGGAGACCTACGAGGCGCAGGTCTGTGAACAGGCATGGCTCCATTCCAAGTTTCTTACTTATTTTAAATCCATTGATTAATTACATCTTTGTAAAAAAAAGAACGAAAGAAGATTCTAACTATGATTTTGATTGGTGGAAGGTATCTCTTTATCCTTCTTTAAACTAATTTTGTGTTTAACCAAAGTAAAATGTTAATTTAAATGGTAATGGGAGAGAATTAATTTAACCAAGAAACTAAAGGGGAAAATGTAACAAATATTGATGAAAATAGTGCTAGATAAAACAAGAAGGACCAAGGAAAAGCAACTTAGAGGTATCTAAAGGAATGTGATTAGTATCTTTTTAAAAAGTCATGTGGGACTGGATGATCGATGCAATAGATAGATCATGTGAGCAGCCGCCGTTCTTGTTTCCCTCTCTTCATCTTCAAAGTTCAAACCAAAAACGAGTGAGACAAAGAACTTTTGAAAATATTGAGGTTTCTCTTTTTNTTTTTTTTTTTTTTTTTTTTTTTTTTTTTAATAGAGAAAGGGTTGGTTAATAATTACTACACTTGGGCTCAAAGTTAATAATAATCACTTCATTTATCTCTAGAGAGAGAGAGACTCTTCTAAGGGGTTACGTTTCTCGCTCTCATTCTCTCTAGAATGGCTTCGAGTGCTTCAAAATTCATCAAATGTGTGACTGTTGGAGATGGTGCCGTTGGGAAAACATGTATGCTCATCTGCTACACTAGCAACAAATTCCCTACTGTAAGCCCTTAGCCCCTCCCTCTCTTCCCCTCCTATCCTTTGTAATCGATTAGCAAAATTTCATCTCGCTTTCTGATTAGTGTCCTCGATTTCCATCAAAATTGTTCTTCTGGGTATCTCCAATTTTGTTACTTTTTTTGTTTAAAAATCCTTCTGGGTCTTATCAAATATCATCAGCTCGTTTGCCGAGAATTCTATCAGGGTTTTTGCAAAGTTCGCTCCTTTTTTAGGGATTGTGTATAAAAAGATCCTTTTTTTTTTTTTTAATATATAGATTTTGAAACTCTTACATTGTAAAGTTAGCATTTGTTTGGCTTTTTTTTTGTAACCAGTGTTTCCTCATAGTGCTCTTACTCTACTGCTATATAGCCTTATACTGTATGTATCTATTGAAGTTAAAGATGTAGCTGAGTTGTTGAAATGTGTGTCAGGACTATATACCAACAGTTTTTGACAACTTTAGTGCCAATGTTGTGGTTGAAGGCATCACTGTCAACTTAGGCCTTTGGGACACTGCCGGTAAGCATCATTTTTTTGTATCCCTCTCTGCAATAACTAGGTCACTAATATTTATGTAGTAGTTCTAATCATCGTCGCCATTTCTATCAACTAGCAAGTTAGCTCTCGATTTGAGGTCCTTGGATAGAGGTATTTGTAGTGCGGTAAAGATTGGTGACTGTTTAGAGTTTTGGATTTATGAGTTATCCTTTCATGTTTGCAGGTCAAGAAGACTATAACAGACTAAGGCCTTTGAGTTACAGAGGAGCAGATGTTTTTGTGTTGGCTTTCTCATTGATCAGCCGAGCTAGCTACGAGAATGTTTTCAAAAAGGTTTGTGGAAATTGTATTCCTTCTTTCTCTTATTATTCGGTAAACAAATAATGAAAATGTGATTTTCTGATGTTTTTCAAGTATTTATTTTGGTCAGTGGATCCCTGAACTCCAGCACTTTGCACCAGGAGTCCCCATTGTACTTGTTGGTACTAAAATGGGTAAGATAGCTATAAGAGTGGAACCAACATATTTCCTTGAAAATCATTTTTAGTATATGTAATGTTTCTTACAGTGTTCCGATATATAGATCTTCGTGAAGATAAACATTATTTGTCTGATCATCCTGGACTGTCCCCGGTAACTACATCACAGGTGTGGTTTTTCAACCTGTAGAAATCGTAACCAATGTTGACCCTCTCTTCCTCTTGGTTTTTAAATGATATTAGCATTCATGTGTGACAGGGAGAGGAACTCCGCAAGCATATTGGAGCAACGTATTACATTGAATGCAGCTCAAAAACTCAACAGGTACAGCTGCATGTATGTTAGGAATCATTCATGTTAGTTTACACTTTTACTTGCACCAATACGACAAATATACTTTTCTTTGGTATATGGTTTTTGTAGAATGTGAAAGCCGTATTTGATGCTGCTATCAAAGTGGTAATCAAACCAGTGGTGAAACAAAAGGAAAAGAAGAAGAAGCAAAAGCAGCACAATAGATGTCTCTCGTAAGTTGGAATAATCTTCACTTTAGAATCTACTTAGATATATGATGTAGAAAGTGTAGAATTTAGTTATGCAAAAACTCACCTTTAGCTTCGTACAGTTTTTCTTATGTTTTATGTGAAGTCTCATAGTCATTAACGATTGTAGATTGGCTTTCTTTCTTTGGCAGCCACATTCTCTGCGGGAAACACTGATGAATGATGATGACTCAACTCCTGATGGATTGTTCACTTCTTTTTTCTATCTTTCTAATTATCCATTATTGTTGTTCTGAGAAGTCAGAATATACATAGAGTTGGCAGAGAAGAAGCCTCTTCTTCAGTTTTTGTTTGTATATGTGACCGTGATGTTTTGTTTGTTTCGAGTTTGGTTATAGAATTTGTTTTAGCCATTATGTAGCCAAAGATCCCATTAAGAATATAAAGAAGAAGAGCTTGGTTAAAACCAAATCCTTTTAGTTCACAGCTTATTACTTGCTTCTTTCGACGAAGGTTAAATCCTTGTTTTATTATGAATTCGAGACCAATAGACAAAAGCGTGACAAAGAAGAAGCATGTAAATTTCAAACAGAACTAGCACAAGTAATAAATCTACAAACTGAAAAGAAACAAAAAAAGAAGTAACTAATCTTGTTGTGTCTATAATACAATCCCACCACCTAACGCAGAACATATATGTAAAGCCACAATGCCAAAGACTTGTATTATCACAAGTTAAAACACACTCAAAGCCACCAACATTTGTTTTATCTCTCTACTCTTTTGTGCCGGTGTATAGAGATACACACATGCATGTTAAAAAGAATGACCAAAAAGTGTGTTTCACCTATTAAAACTCTTTGTGGGCAGGAGGTAATGCGGGTCTCTCGCTGAGAACCTTGTTGATGACTCTTTCTGAAAGAGAATGGCCACGCAAGTGAATTTGGGAATATTTTCGGAAGATCTACATGATGATGAAACCAAGAGGTCAGGTTTTGTGTTCTTAAAAAGGTTGAGACCACTGCGAAGTCGCAAATTGACTCACCCATTCCTCATCTTAAACAGAGCAAGCCAGCCAATGAAGCCTTGTGGCATCACAATCAGTCCATCCCGTAGTAACTACAGTAAAAAAAAAAAAAAAAAGTAATTGGAACATTAGGAAGAGCGAAATAAAAAGTGCGGTCATGAAACAGTAAGATTTGTGGATTTCGTGGGCTTACAAGCTCATGTGGCCTACTGAGATTCTGCGCTATTGTTATTGCCAAGAGGACTGCCTATATCCATCCCATCCTCCTTCCGGTTCTTTCCTCTTCAGAACACCACCCGACATTTGATACATTCTTGCTTGATCCTCCTTCAATGGTAAGGAAGCAGATGAGGATAATTGCCTTGCCACAAGTGATGATTCATCTCTTCCCTCCGTTTCATGACCTCCAGGACCAGAATTTAAGTCAAGTCCTGACCTAAACCATTTCGCACTATTGTCCAAAACTCCGCCATTGCTACCACCATTTGGGAGGCCAACGATATAAGGTCTTGGGTAATTAGACGGAACTGGAACTCCAGGACCCAATATTTGAGAATTGACACCAGGGAAGCAAGCTCTCCCACTTGAAGAAGAATCCATCTGTGCTGTAGAGGCACCAGAGAAATTTGTTGAGGTAATGGGGAAGCTGTTTCCAAAAGGAAAGACAGGATACTGGAACGTTGTGGACGGAAAGGGCATGGCTGGAGATGACGACAAAACCGGACCCCTGTACCCTTCAGGGTTGAATGAGGAAACACTAGTTGTATGACCCAACATTCTCTGTGGTCCACGATTGGCAATCATTGGAAAAGGCTGATCACCTCTCTCAGGCATAATTGGAGGAATGCTCACTGCTGAATAAGCATTAGCAGCAGGAAACCAAGATGAGAAATTAGCCATATTTTCACCATTCACTCGTATTCCAGAGAGAGATGGATGTGATGGCAAGCCACTTCGTGAATGTTGATTTAGAACCATAGATGACTCAACAGCCGAATCATCACCTGCAGGTCCATCATTTAAATCGAAATCTCTACGACCACCAGTCGATGATAATTTAACCTGTTGAAAAGATGACTCTGGCCGATGACTACTGCTCATTGTGTAGTTGTTCATATCAGTTGAATCATCAACTTTGTTTAGATCAAGATCAAGGCCCCCAGAAGAATGATCAAGCGCTGAACCCATGACCCCAGAACGTACTCGGTCAAAACTATTGGTGATACCAGATGTACAATTTGTGGCATTTCCAGATCTTTGAGAAGCCAAATCTTCAAGGACTCTCTCATCAGGTACATTCAAGTCAAAATCCAAAAACGTTCTTGTCTGTTTGCCAGCAGATGTAGAAGCATCAGATGTAGAGGTGTTGTTAATGCTCAGTAACACATCCTGAGCTTTTCTTGGCTCAGCTGGGCGGAAGGCACTAGTGGCAGCAGATCCTCTCCAACCAACAGCCCCTTTATTTCTCAACAGATCGTCAGGTGGAACAAACGGACCTTTTGCAGCCGCAGCAACAGTAATGGATGCAGGAAATCCACTAGATATAGGAGCCACCGGCAACGGTAAGGTATTAACTGGTTGTAGAGGAGTTGGCGTCAAAAATACAGATCCAGAAAAGTTATTTGAATCCCCCTGTTTTGCATCGTCTCCATCAAAACCTTCATTTAGATCAAACTCAACTCTGGCATCCATCTCTGATCCAGCTGAAGCTGCGGCTGAAACGGAAGAAGCATCTCTGGCAGCAGACGTACACTCCTCTGCTTCATCTCCATCAGCATCACTGGTTTTAGGCCCGTTCGGTCTCTTAAGATCCTCTGCATCTTTCGGTGATACTCCTGGAGTAGCTCTTAACCCTGAGCACCGTTCCTTTACTTCAATATTTTCTTGATTCCCCTCCACGGGCTCAACTTTACCTTTAGTTACAGATGAGTCCAAACCAGCTGCGGCATCCTTTATAGCAGCCCCAGAAGCATCACAATCCTGCTTAATCTTCTTTATATCTTTTTGGTCTATCTGATTAACTGCCATATTATTGACCGTTTCAGTTCCAGGTCTATCAGTGCTTACTGCATCCATACCCCTTGAAATCCCAGGAGAGACTGGTACATCTTCCACTTTTTTAACTAGCTCAGAACTCAACACCGTTGGGGGTTTCTCTACTTTCTTATCATCATCAACACCGACAAAGGGAGCGTGTTCAACAGCCACAGAATCTACCTTTTGACTAATATCTCTACATTCAGTTATCATTGAGCTTGCTACTCTTTTCGTTGAGCCTGATGAGTTATCTGCCTCTGATTTAACATCAGCCTTCCTATCCTTTACTTCCACAGAGTCACTATCATCCAAAATCTTTTCCTTGATGGCGTTTGTGGGTAAAGCAGGGGAAGCAACGACATCATCTGAATTGTCATTGCTCTCTAGGCGCTGATCCACCAACCTTTGTAGATCTTCGGTCTCTGAATTTGAGCTCTTATCAAGATCTCCAGTCGTAGATTCATTTTTTATCTCTGACTCCACCAACGGTGTGCCACTACTGCTAACATGTTGCTCACCTTGATGTTGCTCGTGCGGAAAACCATCCGAAGTAATTAGCTTCGCATCATTCCCTACAGTAGAATTTTCATTCATAAAGGAATTTGATGGCTGAGATACTGGGGGTGATGCGACAGGCGATTTAGACATCTCATCAGCAGCTACACTAGCAAGAAGATTCATTCCAACATCATCTGAACCAGCCAAAGAGGCATTTGTCTCGGAGTATCTTACACAACTTTCAATCAAAGCATTCATTGAACTGAGTGTTCCGCCATGCCTTTCTCCAGATTTGAACTCATTTCCTAAGGAAGATGTGCCTTTAACATTTCCAGCTGCTTTATCAGAATCTTTAGGAGCCCTGCCGCGGTCATCACCAGCAACAAGTGGTGAACCAGCTGCCTCTTGCGAGATATCTTTTAATTCATTGCTTTGCCAAGACTCCGCATTCAAGACAGAGCTCACATTAGGTCGACAAGAATGATTTTTTTCTCTCACATTATTTTCACACAGTTCCTGCTTCCCCGCATGCAAAGGAGAAGAAGCTCGGCTATTGACCGGAGCAGGGTCCTCTAAAGAGCCTCCACTCACACTTTGAGCAGGGCTGCGACCCCGATTTGGCAGCTTAACAATCAATTTATTACTGCAACCCTCAGTCAGAGGAACCTCAAGAATCTTTTCAGATGTCAAACTTGATTGAGAAATTTTCTCAGAAGGGACATTCCTTTGTGATGAGAAGGTTCGATTTAAACCAACTTCCCTAGGGGAAGCTGACGAAGATGATACTTGAAACACATTGTTTGATTTCCGATGCCTTGAAGAGCCACTGGAGCACTTCTTCACAGTTGAACCAGCAGTTGAGCTCCTTGCATCCTCTTTTCCAGATAAATTGCCTGTTTTAGCATGCTCGCTCGAGCAAGACTGGCTATTATTGTGGGACTGACTGGAGCTGCTACTTTTCTCATCCTTTACTGCAGCTAGGACTTCAGATACACCACCAGCACCAGCATTTCGATGCTGTCCATCTTTAGAAACAGTACCACCTGATCCCGGAGATGGGGCTGATCTCGTAGAGCCTGGCGACGTGGCTACACACTTCAGGTTGCTTTCCACCTGTTGTTTGACCGAGACTGACTTAGAAGCATGTAGATGTGATGAAGATGTCTTGTTTCCCTCCCCGGAACCACCTGAATGCCTTCCCCCATGAGTCAGTCTTCCACTTCCAGGCCAAGATACACCTTGGTTGGATCCAGACTTAGCATCCATTTCTGCCTCAACTCGTTTCTTCCATGTGTCGACCAAGCTCCTTGCTTTTTTCCCAATCTCCGAATTTTTATGTGACCGTAGATGATTAACGGACTTTCCAATGTTACAAGTCTGAAGTGCATTGAGATTCACAGGTAGCTTGTCAAGAGCGCGAAGTAAGACTAGGAGGAAATCGTCTACTAACCTATCACCGTCTTTGGGACTCCCCCCATCCCCAACTTTCCCTTTATGAACTTCCTGCAGCCACTCATCAAACACGGGTAATCCCCTGAGCTGGACAAAACGACTAAGGCAATCAAACTTGTCTGTTGCCGCTACAACCCCTGCAAGAATCGCACGGCCAACTAAGTCTATTTTCTTCTCATTCCTCTCAGGCAGCATAAGCTGCACCAATTTTTCAACTCCTTCAGAATCCACCAGACCACCTTTCTCCGTAAATTTTGAAATCTCAGACTTTAAACCGCTTTCTGTTCTGAGAGGACCGGAACCACTGTCATCTACCCGGGAAGAACGTTCACGTTTAACAGACTCGGAACCATGATCCATACGCTCTCTTTTCCTTCCCTTACCCTGAGAGAGAAAAGAGTTATTATTCTGGATGCCATCTTTCGCTTGTGATGTTGTTGGACTATTCATGGACTTGGGAGAACGACCACCCTGTTGTAATGTTGTATGCATTTCTGAACGAGTCTTACACAATAACTTGTCTACTTCTAGTTGTCGATCCTGCAAAGTGAAAAAAAAAAAAAATGCCTTAGTTACCAGAGAAGATCAAAAATCCAAACAGAAGAAGGCAGTTTTGTGGATGAATTATAATCTCACATCAATATAGTCTTGATCAGTCAGCCACCATAAGCGCTCGTTTGTAACGTCGTAAACTCGCCGACAGACAAACGAGCAGATACCAGAAGGGAGTTCAACACCTCTTGGAAGGAAGGAAACTTTACAAGGATGTAGTAAGGAAGCAGCAGGGATATTATCCTCGTGAAAGGAATAAAAGAGTTCGTTGGGCTCAGCCTCAAGAAGGATGCCTTTGCCAAGTTTTAATTCCGTAGGTCGATAAAGCCAATTAACACCCAACTTCAACTTATCTTCTTTCTCAGCAATGATCAAGCGAACTATCCCAATGAACGGTGGACAATCCTGTGGTGGCTTAAAAAGAGCACAGTCACCAACACTAATTTTGCGCCCGTCCTGCTAGTGACAGCAAAACACACAAAAACAAAACTATAAGTCCAAGAGCCAACCCAAAAAAAAATCACCCCAAGGTGTAAGATTTAATAAGGAGCCCTAAATCACCAGACTGATGTGATCAATTCTTGGTTCAATTGGTTAAGACAAAAAAACACTCATTTCCTCGAATCCATCACTAGAATCCCAAAATACAAATCAAAATTTCAACACTCAGGGCAAAACCCATCCACCAAAACACGAATTAGTGTTGGATTGTAGCTTTTGAAATCGAAATCGAATTGGAATTGGAATTTTACCTTAGAAAACGAGGTAGATGAAGATAAGGACAAACAAGAAGAACCACCACCTTCCACAGACGCAATTACACGCGAGGAAGATATCAACATGTGCCGACGACGACTTTTGTGCCTCCGCTCACAAACCCTCCCATGCATAGCCTTCTATCATCTTCTCCTTCGAACAACAACATCAATACACACCTCTCCTTCCTCCAATCCTCAAAATTTCCCTTTATCCCCAGACAATTATATTCGATACCTTTAGATCCACATCAAAAAAAAAACCCCCACCGGCGACACAGAGAAATTAAAATCAAAACCCTAATTTCGCGNTATTATCCTCGTGAAAGGAATAAAAGAGTTCGTTGGGCTCAGCCTCAAGAAGGATGCCTTTGCCAAGTTTTAATTCCGTTGGTCGATAAAGCCAATTAACACCCAACTTCAACTTATCTTCTTTCTCAGCAATGATCAAGCGAATTATCCCAATGAACGGTGGACAATCCTGTGGTGGCTTAAAAAGAGCACAGTCACCAACGCTAATTTTGCGCCCGTCCTGCTAGTGACAGCAAAACACACAAAACAAAACTATAAGTCGAAGAGCCAACCAAAAAAAAAGCATCCAAGAAGCCCTAAATCAAGAGACTGATGTGATCAATTCGTAATTCAATTAGGCTAGAAACTGGTAAAGAATAAAAAAAAAACACTCATTTCCTCGAATCCATCACTAGAATCCCAAACTACAATCAAAATTTCAACACTCAGGGCGAAAACCCATCCACCAAAAACACGAAAAACTGAGCGGCTGGGAAAGAATCGAAATCGAATTGGAATTTACCTTAGAAAACGAGGTAGATGAAGATAAGGACAAACAAGAAGAAGAACCACCACCTTCCACACACGCAATTACACGCGAGGAAGATATCAACATGTGCCGACGACGACTTTTGTGCCTCCGCTCACAAACCCTCCCATGCATAGCCTTCTATCATCTTCTCCTTCGAACAACAACATCAATACACAACTCTCCTTCCTCAGCGGAACAAAATCCCCCAAAATTTCCCTTATCCCCAGACCAAAATATTCGATACCTTTAGATCCACAGGAAAAAAAACCCCAACGGCGACACAGAGAAATTAAAAACAAAACCCTAATTTCGCGACGAAATGGATCAAATCTCTAGGGTTTTTTTTTTCTTCAATTCCCGATCCGAACACAACAACACAGATCCAAAAACAGACAGTAGCAACCAAGCGAGTAATCGAATCAGCCCCTTGTTACGATCCAGCTATACGGATTTTTTTTCCTTTTCGCGAAATCGCGTAAGCGAACAAAAAACACCAGCAAAATAAATCGAAGAGAGAGAGAGAGAGGGGAAAGGTGACTTGGGAGAGTTCGGGCGGATCGGGTCGGGTTAGAGAGAGGGGGGAGGAGTTGTGGAAAGGGGCAAAGATAACGTGACAGTGCCGTGACTTAAATGATAAAACAATATGTGCGTGACGTCATCTCCAATCTTTTTCAGGTGACATAGGGACTGGAGCGATTAAGAGGTGGGTGAGTGACGGACGGTTTGACCACGTTTCCTTAGCCCTTTGACTTTATTTCTCTGTTTTAAAATAAAAAATAAAAAATTGATCCTAGGCAAGTCGGTTTGCAGAACCGGAATAAACCAAGAAAAAATGTATCATAGAAATTTTTCTGTTCGATTTAATTTCTTCTCAATCCGGTTTAAGGCATTGTTTATTATGGATGGATAATGTATAGTCAGTCACTGTTTTGTGTGTATCATACTGTGGTGATGACTAATTTATCGGTACAACTTGGTTAGTTAATGTCTCAACCACTCATAATCATTTCTCAACTACACATAAATTAGACAAATAACTATATAGATAGATTTTGATTTGTGTGTTTGTAATCTTAGTGCTAAAAGATGTAGTTTGTTCGAAGTATAATCATGTATGAATAGGTATCAGCCAAATATTAGTAGAAATTATTTTTACTCATTTTTTGTATCGTTATTATAAATCAGTAATTAACTAATTATTACATATGCCTTAATTTTAAAGTCAGCAATTGAATCCACAAAAACGAATAACATATTTGTAATTCATGATCTAATAAGTACACTAATCCACAAACCATCCCAATCACCCTAAGAGGTTAAGACTAATTTGGTTTAATATGATTGATATGTTAAGACCAACAGATGGAATATATAATTTGTATGTTTTCCCTTAATTGAAGTCTCGTTTAAACATCACTTTCATTAGACAAACAAAACACAGAGTTGCAATAACAAAGAAATATTACCGAGGACACCAACCTTTATTTTGCTCTATATCATTACTTTATAAGTGTCACAATCAAAGATTATGCATGTCGCTCTATATATAGATAGGAAACTACTCATATGTACATTTCGGGTTATTCCAACCGTTAGGTGGATTTTGAAAACGAACCATACTTTCTAACATTGCACATTACTCATTATGAGTTGTTAGTATATGGAATATGTATCTATAAGCATGTGTTGTGTTTTTAACCACAACCGGTTTGATTAATTTGATCATGATTTGGACATTTTCGTACCATTGTAGGCATTTTAGTAGCAAAGTGTGTGACATGTCAACGATTGATCTATGATATTTGACCCAATCGAGAGATAAACCGATTAACAAAAAAAAAAACATCATTAGAATGGTAAGAATATTAATTTGACGATTTTGAGTTACAAAAATACATTAGTTACATATGCATTTTATATTGATTATCAATTAATTAAGTTAAATATATAAGCAAACTGCTTAGTTGAGACTTATGACAATGTAAAATTATTTGAACAAATTGACCATTCATTGACTAAGAAAAAGATATGTACAAACTCTTGCTTAAGAAATCGTTGGACAGTAGTCGGGCAGTTGAGAGCATGGGCATTGGTCCGTCCTTCGTCCGTCCTACATAATTAAAAGGATTAATTTAAATCAAAGTCATAGAAAAATGAAAGATACGTTCCTATAAACGGGACATTTTTTATGCGTCCCTCATAACACGTGTTTTTCTGTAATAGGTTGTTGTTTTATGGGTAGGGTGAGAGAAAAAAACTCGATGTATCGTTTCATTTTTTCTCTCGAACTCTCTCTCTTCACTCTTTCTGTATCGCGACGGCGATTTTTTTTGCAAAGGGCGATCGCCTCCATCAAAGTGAAGATTTTGTAACGCGAAGGCATATCTGTTGTATCATCTTCCAAAATATCCGCCGTTTCCAATTGTAAGAGGTTTGTGTTGTAAATTCGAATCCGATTTTGATGTATTCTAGANGGGAATTTGTTTGGATAGTTTACTATGTGTTTTTAGATATATGATCTCTCTGATTTTTGTTTCGATTTAGGGTATTGGATTATTTTTTTGGTATCGATGGTTGAGTGTGTCAATTTTTTGTTATAATTAGGTTTTTGGTTTATGTTTATGGGTTTAGCTAGTTGACTGTCCGAGTTTATGGCTTTGTCTGTTAAGATTGTTGTCAGTTTGTATTGATTATGTGGATTCTTTTATGCTAAACCGAGTATAACCTTGCAATTGTTTGTTTTTCATGAGTTTCCTCAGCGTCACCTGAAGAAAGCCACACATAACGGGAAGCAGTAGCAACAATCATCGAGTAAGAGGTAAATAATCGATTCCTTTAGCTACAGATATGTCCATATATTGTTGTTTGGTGGACTCGGTTTTGTAATTGCTGTGGTTGTCTTTGTAGTGGTCGTTGTGGTTGTCTTTGTAGTGGTTTTTTTAGTGGTTTTCGTAGTNGTAGTGGTGTTTGTTGTGGTCTTTGTTGTGGTCTTTGTTGTGGTATCATAAATTGATTTGATAAACAAGTTAATATGATTGGTAAACTGCTTGCTAGTATAAAGGATAGTGTAGTTGATGATTGAAGTCTGATAAAAGGGAGCGAATATTAGTGGTGATAATCTATGTTAAAACTCAAAGATTAATGCAAAACTAACATATATAAAACCGGAAGTTTTTTATAACTTAGTTTTAAAAATGTAAAACTCTTTAGAAAAACTCTATTCTTACTAAAAAAACAGAGTTAAAGGCTATAATGTTTGGCTTAAACCATCTCCTCTATGAATTTAATGGGATAGTATAATGCTTTGGTTTTTTATAAGTTGTCATAAATTATGATTAGACTTAGGTAGTTGGTGGATAGATCATTATGATTGTTAAGTTATTACTTGAGAACGGTTTCACCTTTTAAACACCAACCAGCCTTCAATTTTTCTCCATCATCTTCTATCTCTCTTCTGTCTCCATCATCTTCTATCTCTTTTCTTTGAGAACGATTTATGTTCCTCATCTTAAACTTCTATCTCTCTTTGGTACACTCTTTTCCTCATCTTCTTAAACTCTTTTCCTCTTTGGTACACTCTTTTCCTCTTTCGTACACTCTTTTTCTCATCATCTTAAACTCGTCTTCCTATGACTTCTTACAATACATTCTGTCAGTCGTCTTCTAGTTATTTAGAGCTTCTCAACAGTCAAGGAGAAGCTCTTAACCAAGACGGTGCTTATGAAATACCTACTTGGAGCTCTCAACAATCCCATGATGAACCTCTTTCTCAAGAGACACCTGTCAAGAAGGATAGGAAGAAATGGAATCCGACTGACGATGAAATACTAATAAGTGCGTGGCTGAACACTTCAAAGGACCCGATCATTGCAAATCAACAAAAGGGAGGAAGCTTTTGGCAAAGGGTTCAAAAATACTATGCAGAGTCTCCTCATGCGATAGCCAATGGTGAACAGGGTGTGAACATCAACTGTAAGCAGAGGTGGTTCAAGATCAATGAGTCCACAAACAAGTTCTGCGGGGCTTATGCAGCTGCAGAGAGACAAAACAGTAGTGGACACTCTGAGAACGATGTGCTGAAGGTGGCTCACGACATCTACTTCTCTGACTATAAGACGAAGTTTACAATGGAGCATTGCTGGTGTTTGTTAAGGTATGAGCAGAAATTCCTTAACCAAAACGCGATTAACACACCTTCACCGTCAGTCAGAACAAAGAGGAAACCAGTTGATGCAGTTTCACAATCCGAGGGAACCCACACTGAACAAGACTCCAAGATAAGGCCTCAAGGTGTCAAGGCTGCTAAGGCTGACAGGAAGAAAGCTCAGGGAAAGGCTCTTGCTGAGTACACGAGCATGTGGGAAGTAAAGAGGGTGGATATGGCTGAAAAAGAGAAGCTACAGAAGCTTGCCATACTAGACACACTCCTTACTAAACCAGAAGCTTGTTTGTTTTGTTTTTTTTTCAAGTTTTTGTAATTTTGTAATTTTCTTATGTTTTTAATGTCATTGTTATATGTTTTATTTTAATTAAAACTTTAATATGTTTTTACTTATTAATTTAAATAATTACTTTTTAAAATTAAAAATATTATTATTTTTTCTAGGAGAGCAACTGTGAGGAACACCAATGCTCATACCAAACTTAAGAAACTCTCAAAATAAGATTAATATATTTGAGGGACCAAAATTTTGTTCCAACCAATGCACATGGTCTGAGATGGGTCTAGCGCCTAGCAAGAAAATCAGAGATTAAACGGAGTTAATCGAGGATTAGTTTTAGAATTATTTTATTAAATTTATGAAAAATATAACATTAAATATATGTATAGTATTGTTTTTTAAGTTACGGTAAACAAATAAAACTAAAATTTCAAAACAAAATTTTATGATTTTCATTAAAAGATTATAGTTTAGTTATTGTACAATATCACGAAGTCTTAATCTAATTGTCTAAATAACAAAAAAGATGATTTATATTTGACATTAAAAATAATTGATATACACAAAATTAAATGGAGAGTAATCGGATTAGACAGAAACTAATCGGATGATTGATTTTTCAAAGGAATTAGTCATGAACCTAGTGATATTACGGAATATAATTGGTACGAGAATTTTTAAACAGTTATCCAACAACAAAAAAAAAAAGGTACAACTACAAAAATACTTCCTCAATCCCTAAAAGATTGAAGTTAGAATTTTTTACACATTTTAAAAAAACAATGATTACTGAGTTTAAATATATTTTTTTCTTTAACTAAAAAAATATTATTTAATTTTAAACCAATAACAATTTAAAATTTTAAATATTTTCAATAATTACTTTTTGAAGTTTACAAAATATTAATTATTGTGGCACAGATATAGTAGCTTGTACGTTTGCTTTTTGTATTAACCTCGAGTTTTGCAGTAAAACAAACATACTTTTTTATTCGATTTAATGAGAAAAACTCTCTCTCATCTGGAGAGAGTGTGGCTTTACCTTTTGCACACGAGAACTGCATTTGATGTGAAATAACGTATCACAACTCTGTTTTATCTCTCTGATCCATAATAAAAGTCTTTTTCACTGATTCGTGTCTTTGCTCTCTTTATCAGTTATAGATTCCCGAATATTTTTCTGTGGGTATTTGTTTGTTTGTGTTAAGACTGAAGTCAGAGATTCTACACAACTTCACTTTTTTTTTGTTTGTTGAACCATTGTGTTGGTTTGTTTATTTCGAGACTTATTCTTTAAATTCAGTTTTTATTTTCCTGATTTCATATTGAACAGTGTTGTTAGCTTTATAAAGTCATAAAAGCTTAGTTCTTTTTGGACAATTTTGGAAATAAAAGAAACATTCCACATGTTTCAGCTCTTCATCATGCTGATAATCTGTCTTTGTGACTTTGGAATTGTTGCACTTGCTTGAAGGAGTAAATTTATATCCTTGTATTATATGTAAATCTTAAACAGTACTAGCTTATAATACTCTTTTTTTTTCTTTTTTTTTGCCAATTAGGTCCATTGACATCTCTTAATGCACATGATATATCATTATCTTGAATGGTTCATTGATTGAAGTTATCTAGCTCTAAAGTGTATTTATAATTTATTGATTCACCATTACAAGTTACATAATATTGACCACCACTACAAGTTACGTACATGTTATTTTGGAAAATCGATTGTCATCATCCTGCGCATTTGCGATGATAACTTCAAACTATATAGATGTATAATAATACTCCGTTAATTTATTGGTGCTACGGATAAAACTTTTTCTTATTCTGTTAATCATAATTTTTGTTGCAAGTTAATTTAATTTGTTAATTTGCTTGATGAGTTTTCCTATACTTTTAACTAGGATATATCCCGTGCTTTAAGCACAGACCAACATTTTTAAAAAAAATTATAATATAATAATAAAAATTAGTGTTTTATTTAAATATATATATATATATATTTTGTATACAAAATCAAAATGATTATTCCAAACAGTTTGTAAATAAAATAAAATAAAGATGATAGGAGAATCTTCGAATTTAGTTATTAAAAATAATTGTATTATAAATTTGGATATAAAATCTTAGTTTTTAAAATTCTGATTGGTTTATATATTTTTAAAAAAATAATTAGTAATTTCGTCCATAATTTATTAGCGAGAGAAAATATATTTTTAGATATTTTTAGATTTTTTAATATTTGATCTGTAAGTATTTTTATTTTTAATTAATTGTATTTATTTAAATTAGTTAATTAAGCTTAATTAATTTTTTCTAATGGTAATTGAATGTAATTTTTTACATATTTTAAGGTTGATTTCATATTTGTACTTCTTAATTAATATAGTAGGATTAATTCTGACTTGGTTAAAAAACTTACTATTAATTGTTCAAAATGCTATAAGTTAAAATTATGACTTGTTTAAAAACTTTACTTAAATGGAGTTCAACTCTAGCTCCTAAAATCAGTTTTTAATCAACTATTTTTACATGGCTAATTTCATGTTTTGATGTTCTTGAGATGCTTCACGTCATCAAAGATTAGGAAAAAGATATTTGATTGATCATCCAAAAAAGAAAACACAACTTGGACTTTGTGGTTTTGATTTTATATAATGTTTATGTTGTGTAAAATTGTAAGTTTTGTAACCAGAAGAAACCTAACTGATTGATCTAGAAGCTTTTTGATATGTACTGTACTTAATGTGTGAATCATATGAACTTTACTCACGTGTAGTCCACCGTACGCCACCGTTTTTTAAAATGAACAGAAGCAACTCACACGTGTGTAACTAACACAATGACAAAAACACCCTTACGTTAACGCGTGTACAAAAGTCAAAATAAAGGGTACTTTAGTCACGAGGAAAGTTCTGAGCGGAGAAGAGGAGTTTCCGTTATCCCCTTATATTTTATCTCTATCTCTCTCTCTTTTTCTTTCTCTTCTTACAGACACAACCAACAAAGAAATAAAAAAATCGCACGTTTCTTCTCTCTCTCGCGAACAAATCTGAATTTAGGGTTTTTGAGAAATCTTCATTTTGTGATTTTTCGTAAATTCTTGTTTATTGGATTTTGTTGTGGTTTCGGAAATCCAAATCATCTGTGAAAATCACCATGATTTCTGATTCGATCACCAACGCTTCTGCTACTGCAGCTCCTAGCGCCAGGGATTTCGGAAAAAAGAAAAGGGTATGTTTCTTTAAATGTAAATCTCTTTGAATCTTTTCTCAAATCTCATTTCTATCTTCAAATTTGAATCTTTGTACTTTGGGGTTTGCATTTTTGGGGGGGGTTGCAGACGAACAGGTCGGCGAAATTGAAACAGAGCAAGCTAGGTCTTCGTCGTGAGCAATGGCTTTCTCAAGGTAAATTATCTTTAATTCAAAAAAGATCTAATCTTTTTACATGGTTTGCTTTAGTTTCTTCGAATTTGATTTGGGTTTTTTTTTTTTTTTTATTAGTTGCGATGATTAATAACAAAGGGGATAAGGAGGAAACAGATTCCAATCGAAGAATTAGGAGTGAGAAGCCTGTTCAGAGAGATCGACCGGTTGAGAATTTTGATGTGCAGGGTAGAGATAGAGAAGAAGAGAATCATAACAGTGGAACACAGCATCGTCATGAGAGCTTTATTGAGTCGCTTTCTAATAGCCCTAACAGTATCCTGAGTGGCATGAATTCGATTCCTAATTTTAGCAGCAGTAGCAGCAGTGGAAGTGGTGGCTCTTGCTCTGGTAATATAACAGAAGAAGAGGATGATGCTGATGATTGTTTGGATGATTGGGAGGCTATTGCTGACGCTTTAGCAGCTGATGATGAGAAGAAGCATGAGAAAGAGAATCATCTTGAGTCTTGTGAAGAGGGTGAGAGTATCATCAAGAAATCAGCTTTGCCGAGGGATGGATCTGATGTGGCTGTAAGGGATGCAAAAGAGAACCCGGATTGTTCGAGAACAATGTCGAGGAAGCAAAAGAGTAACCAGGCGTGGAGGCCAGACGATAAGCTACGTCCTCAGGGTCTGCCTAATCTGGAAAAGCAGCGTAGTTTTCCTGTTATGAATTTGCATTTTAGTTCTGTGACAGTGCCATCTTCTTGTCCCATTTGTTACGAAGATCTGGACTTGACAGATTCAAACTTCTTACCATGTCCTTGTGGGTTCCGGCTTTGCCTTTTCTGCCACAAGACGATTTGCGATGGAGATGGGCGTTGTCCTGGTTGCAGAAAGCCATATGAAAGGAACACTATCAAGGTTGAGGCTAGTGTTCAAGGTGGTGGTCTGACTATTCGGCTTGCTCGTTCGTCTAGCATGTTTTGCAGGTCATGAAGAAAAGGATGTGGCGTTTTCTCGGCACGTGTCTGTTTGTTTTTCTCTCTTCTTCTTATTTTCCTCGCATGTTACTACGTTTTTCACCTGTCTTAAAAACTCTTTAGATATGGGTATAGGATTTGTCTTTTGGCAACTGAGAACTATGTTCTATGTTCTTCTATGTCAATGACTCTTCTTCGTCTAAAACATGTGGTGGTGGTTATGTAGAGTTGTGTGTGAGTACATAAGGTGGGACACGGATTTTAAATACATAAAGTTGCAATAAGTCTCTTTCTCATTGCCTCCGAGAAACCTTGCTTATCTGTAATATTCTAAAGGTATCATTTTATACCTTCTGTTATTTTATAGTGGACCATAAATGTTATATCTTCCTACTTGATTCTTTGTTGAGCGACTGAAGACAGCTGCCTGAAAGTCAAGTTTGGTTATATAAAAATTGACATCCGGCTCTACTAAAAAGAGAAAGAGATGAAGATTATTTATATGGTCTGATTCTGTTTTTGATTACTTTACTTCCTTCTTAGCTATATGGTATGCATCCTTGAGTTGATTATATCAATGCTGAATTCTGGTGGTACGCAAATCTTACAGGAATCTATTTGGTTATGTTGTAGCTAGAACTTGGAGCGTTTGCACAGCCAATTGTTTAGAGGTTAGCAACGATTTAACTAATTTGAGTAACCTCAGGCTCCATTCTGATGACATTCTGGTCCTCTTTCACTGTATATCTCCCTACTGTCAACGCTAAAAAATATTGTTTTTGTTGCTGGTTCATGCTATTTGAGATGGCTTTAGTTTAGGCTTTAGAGTAATGTATTTATTTTTAAGATCATTGTAAAGTGGAAACCAAATTTGGCATTAGAATAGAGAACTATTACAGTACTTCACAATGATCATAAAACATGTTTCTTATCCTAAGATCATCCTTAAGAGGAAACCAGATTGATAAACAATATAACAGAGAGCTATTACAATTCTTATTGCACAAATTAAGAAGCCAGACTAGCCAGTGCTCCAATAGCTTAAATAATCGACCACTCAAGGTTCAGGTAGCTCTTGTTTCATCCATCATATGCCTTTGCAGCGGTGATTGGAATTTGTGACTCTCGGGAAGTGTAGTCCACCACTTTCTAAATGTCGAACCCTCCAGAAATATATCCTTATCAT
The DNA here is from genome assembly GCF_000633955.1 of Camelina sativa. NCBI lineage: Eukaryota > Viridiplantae > Streptophyta > Magnoliopsida > Brassicales > Brassicaceae > Camelina > Camelina sativa. The sequence continues at coordinate 15,045,057 of NC_025688.1, forward strand.
CTACTTCTCCTTCTGTGATCCATCCGTCAAGCAACCCTTCTCATGTCTTAACTCTTGCCTTAACTTCCTCATATGGCTTTCCCTTGAGTTCTTCGACCTCAGCCCAAAAGCATGATCCGCACTCTGATCCTGATATCTTTAGCATCTCTTGTATTTCTTCGGGTTGTAACCCTAAGTTAAGATCATTTACCTTGCTCCAAAGCACATCTTTTGCTAACTTGCCTGTTGCCTTCGATTTATAATGTTCGTACCCTCTCTGAGCGTATATGTAACGGCTTGGTCTTCCTCTTACCATGTACGGCCCTGTGTCTTCGTTCTTGAGATGTCTATGGTAGTTTGAAATATCAAGAGGTTCAGTTAATCTGCGGTATTGAGTAGCTAAACTGATCCAGTCTTCCCTCCCCTCGAATCCATCTGGAAGATGATCTTTCTTCACCAAACCAAGCCCTTCGTCAAAAATACCGGCTAACTCCGCTCTCTTGACGTTTGCTTTGAAGTCATTCTCTTCATTTGAAACTTTGAAGGAATCGTAATACCCGTTTTTATGAGCTTGACACTTCGGCTTGTACTCACCCGTTATCCAAGTTAGTCTATCAAGAATTTTATCTCTTTTGGCATCTATCTTCTTCTGATTTTCTTCCCGTTGCTTCTCAGCCTCTAATGCAGCATGAATGCATTGTTTGGCTCTTGTGCTCTGCAAAAAAAAGGAAATATGAATGGTGTAAATGATAGCAAAAACATGCAAGGACAGAGTTATGAAGCTGCACAAATTGAAAAGAGAGTAAGATTTTACCACTCCAAGGTCATTGAGCGCAGAGCCTATAGAGTTTTCTCCATCCAGAAGCAGGTTATGTAGATCCAAGTGATTAAGCAACTTAATCCCAATTGATTGTACCAGTCCCTCATAGCCATGGTGATCTGTAATGCTTCGAAATGGAATCAGAGACCATTCTTGTTCGTCGCTACACTGAGAAGTGTAAAACAACATTTGAAGATTGGCGTCTGAGTTGTTCACTACAACCAATCTTTTCTCTGTAGAGAAGACAAAAGTGCCTACTGGTCTATAAGGACTTAGCTCAAGAAAACTAGAAAGAGTTTCTAAAAACGCTTGACCGTTTCCAATCAACTGATTCACAGCTTGGTACGCAACAGTTGATGTGTCTCGCATCACCGTTTTGTAAAACTCTGTTATTTCCTCGTCGTCCTCTTGAGTTGAAGAAACTCTTGTAGGATCCAATTGGCCAAGAACACAAGGCAGTGTTTTCTCTATGGATGCCTTCCGAGCAAGCATGATCCGAGGGACGATATCGAATCTTGTGACAAAGTTCACGAAGAACCGGCTCCAGTTCTCTCTCCCAAGTGCGTGCTTGAAGATATAGTCACCAACCAAAGGAGCTCCAAATGTCACACAACGAGGCTCACGGACAACACTCGGATTGCGTATTAAGTATTTCTCCAAATACCAAACAGTTGCTAATATCGCAGTTGCTCCTCCTGAAGAATGTCCTGTGAACACAATCTCTTGTCCTCTATCAACCGCTCTTTGCACCTGAAGAAAGCAAGTTTCAGACACAGTCGTTTCGATTAAAACACATTTTAAGAAGGTTTCTGTTTTTTTTTTTTACTTACAGAAGCATGAAATGAGGTTCTTGGACCAATGATGACTTCAAGATTCTTGAGGAAAGCTTCGTTAACAGTAGCGTCAACGTTGTTGCCGATGCTTCTCATACAAGGAAACTCAACACGCTTCATCTTGATTTCTCCAAAGGGAGATTTATTACCCGTAGCTAACAAATCTTTCACCGTGAAAGATGGTCGGAAGGCGAAAAAAACGATTCCTCCGGCTTCTTCTTTGATATAGTGCTCGGTTTGGTAAGCTCCCTTCGACACCATCCATGATTTGGTGATTATATCACCATTGATTCCCATAAGAGCTACAAAGGCCATTTTGATCTAATCTCTCTTTTCTTTGTGGACTTTTTCTTCTCTCTTTCTCTTTTGAGTCGTCGTCTTTGCTTCTTTAGTCCTCCTCCTCTGTTAATTTATTACAGAGATAGAGACGGGAGTAATTACCCAAAATACCCATCGGAATATATCAAAACAAATGTTTTACTCTGTACTATTTGTTAAAGTTAACTCTTATCACTATTGGAGACCCATGACGAAAAGCAAGGAATTTTAGCCGTCCACGTGTCGGGTTTTATGGATCTGTACATCCGACATGTCTGGAGAGTTTCGCAGAAACTTTCATTAAGAGACATAAACATTTCACATTTTGTCGGAAAGTTTTACTCTGTTTGGTTTCTTGCTTGGAAACTTTTGTAGCTTGACTTTGGAGTCTTCGTCTCTTGACTTCGGATTCTTGTTTCAGACGTCAGTCTCGGTTGAGATTTCGCAGTAACTCAGTAATATTCACTTTTGTCGGAAAACGATTTGTTGTTTTATTGCTTTTTTGGTTGAGGAATCTATTCGCTTGGAGTTTAGTTTTTGTAGCTTCAGTTCTAAAATAATCTTATCCGGAAGTAAACCGGATATCGAACCAGTTCGATTTCTCTCAGCTGAAGATTAAACCGAATTACACTACACCTTCTTGCCTTATCTGTTTTGCGTTTCAGCAAGACGTGTCCCATTCGACTAGTTTTGAACTTTTGATTATAAGAGTTACATGAACCGGACTGTAATCAAATTTCATTCGGTTCGATTTTGAGTTAGGATTTATATAGCAAAACAAATCCGATTCGTTTTATATTTCTATATAACTGAATCAGTTAAATTTAAAATTATCGAAGAGAAAATTATGAACTAATATTACAATCGATATTTTTATTTTTTAGCGATCATTTGTAGTAAAAATTTAGTTTGGTTTGTTTAAACCGAATTTGCATAACCATCTATGCTTTCGGATAGAATGGATCAATGGAAAGTCTAGGAGACTAGGATTTTCTTCTTGGTCTTTTATTTAAAACTAGGTTTTGAACGCTATTTGATATATTTTGATAAAAATTATATATGATTGATTACGGTAGTAAAATATTATCTCATAAAAAAAATTAAAATTAGTACTAAGGAAAAAAATTAAATTTCAGATACACAATTTTTTAAAATATAAAAATCAGTTGTGTTATAAAATCAAATCTGATAAGAAAAATCATAAATTTAACTTGACGTCAAGGCAAGACAAATCAAACTGATAACCTCACATATCCTAAACTATTTTCTTTGACCACCAGAAAAAACGAAACAATTTTATAATCATGAATTTAACTCGTTTTCATATTTAATTGATTGTTACCACCTATGTTTTCGTGTTTTTTATTCAATGTTTCCTTATTCTTCATATTCTTTTTTGTCATTTTCATTGTCAAATTTTGTGTTAATTGTCATCGTAACTTTTACCGTTTGATTCTTCGTTATACTCTTTTTCTTCTTCTTCCTCGTCAACTTCTTCACATTCTTCCACTGAAAAACCTTTTTTTAGATTACCACACAACTTGTTAACCCATCAAACTTCAAGAAAAAAATCATTTTTTTTCTCATAAAATTTGTGAAATNATTTTTTAAAATATAAAAATCAGTTGTGTTATAAAATCAAATCTGATAAGAAAAATCATAAATTTAACTTGACGTCAAGGCAAGACAAATCAAACTGATAACCTCACATATCCTAAACTATTTTCTTTGACCACCAGAAAAAACGAAACAATTTTATAATCATGAATTTAACTCGTTTTCATATTTAATTGATTGTTACCACCTATGTTTTCGTGTTTTTTATTCAATGTTTCCTTATTCTTCATATTCTTTTTTGTCATTTTCATTGTCAAATTTTGTGTTAATTGTCATCGTAACTTTTACCGTTTGATTCTTCGTTATACTCTTTTTCTTCTTCTTCCTCGTCAACTTCTTCACATTCTTCCACTGAAAAACCTTTTTTTAGATTACCACACAACTTGTTAACCCATCAAACTTCAAGAAAAAAATCATTTTTTTTCTCATAAAATTTGTGAAATTCATAATTACCAGCATAGTCAACACATGCACCCAATTATTGACAATTTTATCCATATACTTATTTGGTTTTAGATCCACGCGTTTAGAAACTTCTCAAACCAAAATCCTTACTTGGTTTATAATATTTTTAAAACATAATAAAATATACTAATAATTATTTATTTAATATGAATCATATGATATATAGAAATATAAGTACACTATAAGAACATATTAATTATACATAAATAATAGTATCAATTATATTATATCATCAAATAATATCAACCATATCATATTATCAAATAACTGTAACTGTATATAATAGTAACCGCTTGAACCGTAACCGTTTGTTAAACGGTTCTGGTTAAGGTTACAAAAATTTCTAACCATAACCGATGGTTAATAAACATTAACCGTGACAACCGTAACCATGGTCATGTCTATGTATAGCTAATAAAACATGTGTGTTTGTCGTCCATCTTTCTTCTTTAAACCTCAAAATTTGACTCAAACATCAAATTAAGGTCTTGCGATGTCAATACTTCTTTCTTAGACCCAAAAATAAAAAATTAATGAAAGAATATGTTTTACAGCTCATAAGAAATAAAAAACACAAATATAGATAAATAAGATAATTTATGTTTTGCATCAATATTTATAATATTTTAAACTTTTAAAAGGTTTCGAAATATAAAATTTGAACCTTTAAAAAAATTTCAATATTTATAATATTTTAAACTTTTAAAATTTAATACTTATAATATTTAAAAACTTTTTAAAAGCTAAGAACTTTTAAAAGTTTCAATATTTATAATATTTAAACTTTTAAAATTTTAAAATATTATAATATTTTTTTGAAACTGTTTAAAGTTTTAATTTGATTAAATAAAAAACCAGAAAACCAAATAAAACTTTTAAACTTGGACGCCTGATAAATCAAGCTTTCCTGCTCATTCGTTGTTGGAAGCATATTAATCTTATTTATACTGGTTCTGAACCATTGTCTAAAAGATTTCTAGCCGATATGGAATATTGTGCTTAGTTCTTTGATTTCCATAAATTTAAAATTTTTCTTTTTCTAAAAAATTCTGTAAATCTAAAAAATGTCAATGAATGACATGTCAAATCATGATAGGTTGTTTAAAATAATTCTTAATATAGAAAATTCTGGAAATTGTATAAAATGTTAATAAGTGATATGTCAAATTTCTGTTGATTGTTTAAAATTATATGTGGACGGCATTATAGCTCCTACTTTTTATTAGTATAGATTAAAACCCAACTTGAAATTTTCTAAGAAAAGCCATCCAAAGTGGTCCAACGTTTATAATAACTTTAACTTATCTGGACTCGATTCACGTTGACAGCTTTATTTTAAATTAGCCAAAAGATTAGTTTATTTTCGTGTACTAATCCATTCCTAATAGTATCACTAGGTACTGTCTAGGGGAAAATCGCAGGCCAAAATTTTTTTGATGAAAATTTATAATAATTTATTTTGTGATTATATTATTTATAATGGTTTGTGATTAAAAATTTGTTGCTTATATTATAATTTTGTATTTTAAAAATATTAATTGAAAACCTGTTAATAAAATATTTGCATGTAATGAATAATATTATTTAAATTTTTGTCAGTTAAACGAAATCTTTGATATAATTGTGAAGTAAGTTAAAAGATATAACTGACATGTAAAAAAGAAATCTTATATGTTAATTTTTATAAAGTACAAATTAGTTTTGATTCTAATAGATTTTTTTATTTTTCTACAATTTATTTTATTTGATCTGTCCTCTATTTTCGTTTTTTAATTTAAAATATTTATTTAATTAATATTTAATTTTAATTAAGTTTTTTGAACGTAACATTTACACATTTTAAAATTAGTTTTATATTTGTACTTTTTAATTAATATAGTAGGATTTGTTTAAGTTCTTTTGACATTAAAAAAAATTTGGGAGTGTTCATATATGTAAACAACGCAATTTCCACGAAGTGAAGACGAAAAAAGGAAGAGTCGTTCCTATTAAACTTCCAAAAATNTCGACTTTTTTTTTACTTGTTTGATCTATATGAGTTACATGAACCGGATTGTAATCAAATTTTAGTCGGTTCGGTTTGGTTCTATATTGCAAAACAAATCTGACGTATATACTTTTAATTTTTTATATTAAAAATACTATATAACTGAATATAAGTTATTAGGAAAAATTATGAATTTTAGTATTATAATCAATATTTTTAGCGAACATTTGTAGTAAAATTTTAGTTTGGTTTGCTTAAACCGAATTTGCAGAACCATCTATGCTTTCGGATAGAATGAAAGTCTAGGAGACTTTGGATTTTCTTGGTCTTTTATTTAAACTCAACTTGTGGAAAATTGAAATTTCTAAGAAAAGCCATCCAAAGTGGTCCAACGTTTATAATAACTTTAACTTATCTTGCGGGACTCTCGATTCACGTTGACAGCTTTATATTTTAATTAGACAAAAGATTATCTTATCTTCGTGTACTAATCCATTCTTAATATCATTTACTTAAGTTCTTTTGACATTTTAAAAAAGAGAATTGGGGGAGTGTTCATATGTAAAAACAACGCTATTTCCACGCAAGTGAAGTCGAAAAAAGGAAGAGTCGTTCCTAATAAACTTCCAAAAATAACAACACCATTTTACATATCTCATATGTAAAGAAAAAAAAAATGTATCTCTTCCTCTCTAATGAATCCCCCCATCTACAATTTACATTTCTATTTTGTGAAAACCCCATCTTTGTCACTCTTCTTCATCAGTCCTCCTCATTCTATCAGCTAAAGAAGCTGTGATGTCTCAAAAATTGTAAGCCAACAGAATCAGGGACAAGCTTAAGTGTGTGAGGTCTTGAGCTTATAAAGATGATATCATGATAAATCCATTTTACATATCTCAGATCTTTGCTCGTTTAAGCTGCGAGTAGATATCATTAGCTTCTAGCTCTCTCTTGTGCATCAGATTCTTAAAAGCTCTTTCCTCAGCTTTCATTAAAGAATCTCTTAATCTCTTCACATCAGCCAATTTCACAGGTTTCAATAAGAAATCTTCAGCCCCTTCTTCAAGACATCTGAAAATAATTTTTAAAAATCAAATATTAGTGATCCAATTCCATATTGTTTGTTCATAGCTTTTAGATGTAGAAGATGGCCAGCTCATATTTGATAATTATTATACTTAATTAATTTTGGTAAAAGAGGGTTGGTTCCTTTATTAGCAAAAGCATGTGAGGTGTCTATCACGAGGATGAGATTTATAATGACCCTACCTAAGATAATGCAAAACGATTAAACATATCATTATGGGGGACCTAACATGTCACCGCCTATAGAATCAAATCTCTATAGAAGATCTTGCTTAACTTATGAAGGGATTATTCTTTTCTAAAAAATTATGGCCACAAGAAACAATTTTATATTGGTATTATTCCTAAGATCCATTAGAAAATTTACAACAAAATAAGGACCCACTAAAAATAAACACCAAAATCTCAGCTTGATCCAATCAATATACAACCACCACCATAGTTACCCCATGATGGTTAAAGTAATCCTATAATACTAACTTTTTCTATCATAACAAATCTGATGATTATACAACAATTTAATTAAGTCAAATACCATATCGCCTAACGGTATCCTTTTTCACAAATCCTAGATAAGGTGCGATTACTTAAAAGTTTCCTAAACAATACCTTCTATAAATCTAATCACCCGAATCTCCTGAAGTAATAAATGCCCAAAATCTATCAAGTTTACTATATTTGGTAAATTTTACTCTTACATGATCATAATAATTAAGATAATATATGAAAATATACCTATCGATCCGAGGCAAGATGTTCTCTGACGACATAATCACCACTGGTATTTCTCTGAATATTGATGATTCCTATACAAATTCAAAATTCATAAACAAGATTAGATCAAACTTCACTATATATATTTGCTATAGTGTCAGATTTTTTTTTATAAGAAAACTTACTTTGATCTTCTTGAGTAGTTCATATCCAGTCATCCCGGGCATCGAATAATCCGTCATTATCAAATTAATCTTCAGATCCTAAGAAAGTAAACAAAATCTTCAATACCAAATTTTGAATCCATTCTGAAAACCAAAAAAAAAAAAACACTAAGATGATCAGATCTATTACCTCAAATCCAACTGAACCATTCTCTCCATCTAAGCCAAGATACTGTAAAGCTCTTGTCGCACTATCAACCACAGTAACTGATGAGACAAAAATAAAACGTTAGTTTCTTGAAGTCTAAAAAAAAAACAGAGTCCACAAAACAATCCAAAGTCCAAACAACACCTCATTATACCTTTACAAGAAGAGACTCTAAGCAAACGCTCGATGAATTTACGATCAACCATGCTATCATCAACGGCAAGAACATGAAGAAGCTCCTGTGAAGAAGCTAATGAAGAAGTGTCGTTGGAGATATCCAACATCTCTGGACGTAAAACCTCAGCCATATCAACGAGAGAGAATAAACTTTGAGGATTTGAGGAAAAGGTAGAGGAGATTTGATATTGCATAGAGAGACGATGAAGGATTTGAGAGAATGAGATAAAAATGGGATATATAAGGAAGAAAGAGAGGGAAAATAAAAAAAAAGGATATGATATGGAAAGGATTCTTAGAGATCTTTGCATATCTGTGGGATTTTGTCTGTCTGATAGCGCGTGGCAAATTATTAGTTTATTTCTGTTTTCCAAGAAAGTCATATTATTCAAATTTGGCAAAATAAAATAAAATCAAAGTCATAAAGCTTTTTAATTTATTAATTGTTTTGTTGAGAATAGTCAAGTAATGGTGAGTGGTGAAATCATATGATATGATAATATTTGGGAAGGGAAATAAAATCATTTTTGGATGGGAAAAATCGTATCATGACGATCTCTCTCGATTATTGTTTCAGATCATGTGGCAACTTTTGATTTTTTTTTTCTTCTTTTTTTTGGGGTGAATATTTTCGATACTTTCTTATTTTCTTGATTTTTTCAAGAAATGTACCCACAGAGAAGATTTGTATTTCAATCTAAAAATCTTTTGGAGATGTTAAATTAATGAACATTGTTGGAAAAGTTAGCTGACATGTGAAGGCCAGACCGCCAGAGTCGAGTTTCATTTTCTAGCTAGCTTTTTAATTTCTAGTATAATATTGTAGATATGCTTTTGGGCGAATTTTTCAATGTTGATACAATCTGCTGTAATTGTGCTATCAGATCAAAAACCAAAATCCGTGCGTATTTGTATTTTTAGAAAGAAAAATAAATCATTATTTCTCTACTTAGCTTGCTGTTTTTTTGGTCCATTATCAGATATTATTCTCGTAAAAAATATACCATTGCCTCTCTTACATGATCCTTGAAAGCATGAAACTGATGAGCTTAATAGTAAGGTTTCATGACAATATCATTTTAAATTCACTGTTACTTATCCCCCCNCCCCCCCCCCAAAAAAAAAAATCTAGTATTTGTTTTCATATTACTTGAATTTTTAATTCGTTTTTTTCCATGCGTTCGAACGTTCTTCTTCTCAAATTTTTAGCAATGCATTGAGCATTTCTCCACCTAATTAAGGCAGCTTTAGTTTGACTGAGATAGTCGTACCGATCCAGTTTTTTATATATTTGTTCGTGGCATGGGGATTTCAAGACTTGTATAATTTATCTTGCAAGTATTTTAATACGAGTTGTTGGCTGCGCGTCCAAAGCTTAGTGTCCCTAATAGTGAGGATTGCGAAAACTACTATTGTTTGATCGAAGAAAGTTGCCACTCCATATAGGTGACTTTGTTTAGCACCAAAGTTCAAACCATTTCGAGATGAAGAGTTACCTAATGTTCTCTTTTGTTAGCCCTCAAATAAAATAGCTTATAAGTTAGGGCTGAAGAAAAATAAGCTTTTTATTGGTTTAGAAACACTTATTAAATTTGTGTTGACTCTCTTTGGAATGGATCTGGTGCGTGCATGTTGTTGCACATATTAATAAAATACGAACAATACAGTTCCTAACTTCCTAAACACAAGTGTGGAAGACTTCACCAAAAAAAGAAAAAAAAAAACCCCCAAGTGTAGAAGAGAATGTTATAGAAGGAGAATCAAGAAGCTATAGCATTATTCCAAAATCATGTAAGGTAATTAATGTTAGAGATGGAGAATAAAGAAGCTAATATCCCATTATTCCAAAATTACCTAAGATAATTATATTTCGAGTCTGAATTTGATATTGGCCCATATATATTTTGATACCGTAATTTTAAAATATGAAATACTTGGTTATATCATGCGCATGCGCAGATTGTTATATATATATATATATATAATAAATTATGTTAATTAATTTAATTTTATTTAATAATCATAAAAAGTATAAAAAATCTAAATCTAAATGTCTTTAGGAAATTTACATTTTTTAAAAAATCATACAAATTCATAATATATAACTAATTTAAATATAATCACAAATACATATCTCTTGATTTTCTTTGTTTTTTCTATTATTTAACTTTGATAATAATTTTCATTAGTTTCTCTGAAGATTTGAGGTAAAAAAAATGATATAATGAAAATTAACTATGATATTCAAATATTAATTTAAGTGGTTCATATAAGCTAACACATAACCTAAAGTATTAAATGAGAGAAATGAAATTATTCTCTATAAAATCATATGAAGTGCAAGCAAAACTTTAAAGTACAATTCTCAAAGATTAATTTTACTTTTAAGTCTCCTTTTATATTGCCCTCATTTTAATTTATATTGCTAGATTTAGTTATAATTGTTTCATCTTTGTAGTAAAAGCTAGATAGAAAATAGAATATTATATTGTTTTTTATATAAAGAAATCCTTTTGAAGTACATATTTGAATTATATAGCTTAATGATCTTTATGTAATTATATGTTTAATCAGAAATTAAATATAATGATGAGTATTCTTAAAAAAATGTATTACTATTTTGTTAGAGGTAAGAGAGAGCTAAGAAAAATTGATTTGATATTTTATAATTAAATTACAAATTTTTCTTTCCTTAGAAGTTAGAACATTACATATTTTTAAGAATCAAATAAATAAATATATGAATGTGTAAGAAATAATCTAACATCTAAAGTAAAGAAAAAAGTACATAAAAGCAAGATGAAATAAAATGGAGAACAATGTAAAATATATTATTAAACTTTTACAATATTATTTTCACTGAGTTTTCAACCAATGCAAGAACATTAAAAAACAAAAAAAAAAACAAAGAAAATATTTAAGATTTGAGATATGATGGAGGAGGATGTGAGAATAATTATTTATAGGATAAGAAGTGATGAAAGTTACATTTCTCAAAAATTAAATTAGAGGAGTTATAATTATAATTGCTAGGATATTTAAATGAAAGTGAATGGAGAAAACAAATAGTTAATTCACAGTTTATGTAATTTCAGTTGCAATTTAGTACTAAAGTGTATATTTAATACATGAATTAATGTGTATGATTAAATATGTTCTATTTTAGGTTTAATTAAAAATAAATATTATATGTTTAAGAAAATAAATACCAAATAGACCAGTAAGGAGAGAGTAACTGAAATTAGAAAATATTATATAATATAAAAATATAATCTCATTGAGTTTTCAACCAATGCAAGAACATTTAAAACAAAAATATATATATTTATGATTTGAGATATTTTAATGTCCCGACCGCCACATATAAGTAGACCCCATGTCCAATCCCAGTCTATGGACCCACCTTCCTTAATGGGCCTAACGTTCTCTGACTAGGCCCGTAAGCCCATCAATATCCGACGGCCGGTTTGCTACGTCCGGGAGACATTAAAGACTTGTTACCGTCCATACAAATCACCACATGATCTTTCCCTGTGTTTTTGTCATCACTCGCACAGTTCCGACAGTCACTTCCCGGAAGGTCACCCATCTTGAGACTACTCCAGCATAAGCACGCTTAATTGTGGAGTTCTCTCAGGACCTTTGACCGAAAAGATAAGTGCACTTTGGTGACATAGGTGGCCCAATCAATTCTTTTAAACCTCTCTGCAAGTCTCTGAAACCGGGGTGTCACAATTCACCCCCACTAACAGATCGCAACGTCCTCGTTGCGCACCAAGACCGTCACCCCCTGACGGTATGAGCCAACTTGACTCCACACTCGTCTGGGTTCGGCTCTGATACCACTTGTAACGATATTTTTAAATTAGAAAGATGAAACAAAAAAGGAAAAAATGCCAAAAAAATACGTGACTTATTTAATATTTGCAAGAAAAAACACGAACTTTTTTCGTTGGCAGAAAAATACTTAAACTATTTTATAGGTGACAAAAAAAAACAAACTATCACGATTTTCAAATTTCCCAATTTCCCACATATCATTGTTACGATTTTTAACGATGTTAACATAATATTTTTACAAACAAAATATTGATTTAATATCTCCATTATTGGTCAACAAAACACCATGAAAAAGGAGGTGAGATTAATTAGAGTTTCTAACGGTAATTGAACAGATAAGAGGGATAGGGTGGGGAAGAGAGAGAGGCGAGAAAGAGGAGAAGACGGAACTGTGAGATTCCATCGGTTTTGCTTTGAGAAGTTGAGATATTTCTGTGGCCCATTAACCATTTACAACCTATTAATAATTAGCTAAACAAAAAAAAACAAAAGATTCAGAAGTGCCACGTGACAGATAAATAGAACTTCCTTAGAGGGTGTAAGCTTACTTTATTATATTATAGGGGGGGTATTGAACTTGTGTTTTAAAAGACTTTAGAGTATTTTTGAAATCTCTTGTTATTCAATTGGGATTTATAAAAATCTTTTAAATCATATGTTATTCAACTTGAAATTTTTGTAAAATCATTTAAAATAACATACAATCTCTTGTTATTCAATTAGTCATGTATAAAACTTGCTTGAAATCTATTGTTATTCAATATATCACAACTTTTAAAAAAATTATACTTTGAATGATTCTAGGAGACTTTTTCTTTGTTTTTTAGTTGAAAAATATGACTAGTAAAATCATACCTATAGAGGTAGAATTTTGAAAGATTTCAAGAGAAAAAAAAAATGTGGGATACAACCACAAAAGATGAACTGCAACTTTTTTTGTTTTGTTTATAAAGTCCAACTTTCTTCAATCAACATATATTTTCCTGGGAAATTACAATTGGGAGAGAAGGGTCGATTGATGCAACTTTCCTACAGGTGATAAATGTGTCTTCCACATGTCTCACCGTGGTTGAAGCTCTCAAACGCAAGACGTGATCTCAAGATGATTTGAAAAGAAAAACTAGTTGATTAGATACAGAGATAAGGGAAAGCTTTGGCAATGAAACAGTTTCAGGATGATGACGAACAAATCGATCGGTTCATCTGCTTGCAACACTCTCAACAAATTCAAAGAAAAGGTTTTAATTACAAAGGGCTTGTACTTCTTATGTGAAGCTTATAGTGGTGTCAACGTAGAAAAAAAAAGCACTACCATCTTCACGCTTATTCCCTTGGGCATCAAAAGGAGCTGATTCCATAATGTTCATGGAACTGTTTGCAATGAGGTCATCCATATGGGATATGTGCAGCATACGCATGTTACTGTTCTTATCCTCTACCCAAGGGACATATAGCTTTTTCTTAGCCATAGTATTTAGAAAACGAAACACATGAGTGAAAAAAAATGCAGAGTGGGACATTTTATCCTATATGTGACAATTAGGTTCTTTCTTTAGTTTGGTCTGTTACTGATATATCTCAGTTCTTATCAGATGCATTGGGTATAAAGAGAAAGGTGATCTCATTTATCTAAATGATGAGGGTTATGCTATTAAGCCAAGTAATTAGTGATTACAATGTAGAGGGCATCCATTTTCAATTCCGATCACCAACCACCTTCTCCACCAGTGAAGTCTCTGATGCCGATTTCAACCACAGAAATTTGTTGGTGATCTCATCCTCCTTCTCGAGCGAGAGTATAACGGTGTCCTNGATAAGGGAAAGCTTTGGCAATGAAACAGTTTCAGGATGATGACGAACAAATCGATCGGTTCATCTGCTTGCAACACTCTCAACAAATTCAAAGAAAAGGTTTTAATTACAAAGGGCTTGTACTTCTTATGTGAAGCTTATAGTGGTGTCAACGTAGAAAAAAAAAGCACTACCATCTTCACGCTTATTCCCTTGGGCATCAAAAGGAGCTGATTCCATAATGTTCATGGAACTGTTTGCAATGAGGTCATCCATATGGGATATGTGCAGCATACGCATGTTACTGTTCTTATCCTCTACCCAAGGGACATATAGCTTTTTCTTAGCCATAGTATTTAGAAAACGAAACACATGAGTGAAAAAAAATGCAGAGTGGGACATTTTATCCTATATGTGACAATTAGGTTCTTTCTTTAGTTTGGTCTGTTACTGATATATCTCAGTTCTTATCAGATGCATTGGGTATAAAGAGAAAGGTGATCTCATTTATCTAAATGATGAGGGTTATGCTATTAAGCCAAGTAATTAGTGATTACAATGTAGAGGGCATCCATTTTCAATTCCGATCACCAACCACCTTCTCCACCAGTGAAGTCTCTGATGCCGATTTCAACCACAGAAATTTGTTTGTGATCTCATCCTCCTTCTCGAGCGAGAGTATAACGGTGTCCTTGCAAAAGAGTACTTCATGACAATTTTGTGATTAAATTGACACTGGTTCATTCATGTTGTACACGTCATAGTATGAGTATGCGTTAGTTGATCTAAAACTACTTCTTTTGCTAAAATGGTTTCAACTAACAAGGTGGACGAATTTTTAGAATGTCATGTGGAGGGTGCTTTGTCTGTTGGTTGAATTTGGTGACTGCAATGGTTACTAACTTGTCAAGAATCTTCCCGTTAGTATAAAAAAATGATTCACATATACAGAGGACATGCTCGATTTCCGGTTAACAAACCGAAGGCATAGCTCCAGACTCTTGAACTGATTTTGCTTATGCTACATCAAAATATATAGATGTTATGTTCTTAAGAAGAAGCAAACGTTGTTATATTTTTAAGAACACAAAAATATATATTTGTGTTGTAAAATATTCTAAAATCACCTAAAGTATACTAAAGAATCTCAAAGAATCACACATTTGTTTTTATAAAAAAATAGAAAAACTCTAAAAGATAACCAAATCTCCTAAAAACTCACTCAATTCTTTCAAAAGTCTAAAATATTAAAATCTTATCAAATCCTTTAAAATACCAAGTTTAATACCCCCTCGTTAGATTTTATTGTTCCATGTATTCGATATCTGAATTATTCTACTCTTACTTTTAATATACTCTATTTTATAGTATACTAGATAAGGACCCGCCCGATGTATGAGTTTAAATTTTTGGGTCCGAATGGTAACGGCGGATTTGGTAGTGCGGGACTAACGATTTGATAGTGCGGTACGGTTCAACTGCGGTACGTGCATGATAAAAGTATTTGCAGGACAAGTGCGGTTTATACGGAATAAGCGGTTCACAATGATGTATGATTGGTGAAAAAACTATTAGCGGTATTGTTAATATTTTTTTTTCAGTTGTTAATCAGAATTTTTTTAAACATATGTGTTTCTTTAAAATAAAATTTCTGTTTTAAACATAAGTAAACTGGATTACAAATTTTTTATTTATGTTTTCTATTTATTTTATTTACAAATTATTTACATGTGCATTTTTGCATTTTTATTCTTATAAAATTTTCCTTCAAAATTAAAACTGATTTTTTTATCATATATGAAGAAATAATGACATAGATTATTTTTTAAAAAATGAAAAAGTAAATGATTTATAAAGTCATTTAACAATTTTTAAATTAAAAACAAGTTTAACACAGAGAAATTTGTTAATATATAGAATGTTGATTAGTTCTTTCAAATAATAAATTAAAATAAACATAAAGAAATATTTTATTTTATTCAGGTGCGTTTTTTAAAACAACCCGCTACATAATTGAGGGTTCAAAAAATGAATGCGGTCCATGAGCAATTATCCTGTTTGGAAAAACGCAAATAAACTTTTTTTCACTTTATGAAAAACCGCAAACAACTCACAATATTTGTGATTGGTAACATCAACACTTTTTTTTTTAACTCTACAGATACGCACTTCGAGTGCTTCCAATCAAGGCCTTTGTATATAAAATTAAATTTAATAAAACTATATTAAAATTTATTGTACATTATTTATATATTTGTTTTTGCTATAATACACAGATTTATATTCATATACAAATTTTTCATGTATGTTACCATTAAAAGTGTATTTTTTACACTTAGATATATTGTATGTTACAAATAGATTATTTACCACTACCTAAAAAATGTCTAGAAAATAGTGGTAAATAATATATTTGTAACATACAGTATACCTAAATGTAAAAAATACATTTTTAATGGTAACATACCTAAAAGATTTGTATATAGATATAAATTAGTATATTATAACAAAAAATTATAAATAATATACAATATATTTTAATATATTTTTATTAAATTTAACTTTATTTACAAAACTTTAAACCCGTACATCGGCTGTCCTTACATAGTTTATATATTCAAATGTTTTCTTAAACATTTTTATCA
Organism: Camelina sativa; assembly: GCF_000633955.1. Classification (NCBI taxonomy): domain Eukaryota; kingdom Viridiplantae; phylum Streptophyta; class Magnoliopsida; order Brassicales; family Brassicaceae; genus Camelina; species Camelina sativa. The sequence goes on from NC_025688.1 coordinate 15,061,704, forward strand.
TATAATCGCAAAAAAACACTTTTCTGTTATCAAATTTAAATTTTTATAAGTATCTCAATCCATTTTTTTTTTTAATTTTTTTTATACCGTAGTTAAAAAATGTAGTTTTAGGTCCAACCGCGAATTTGAGGAAGAAAAAAAAAAAAAAAAGATAACACAAAACCTCTCTCTCTCTGTCTCGGTCTTCCAAAATCCACAACAACATTGACTTCTCTTCCACAAGGGGTCTCTCTCTCTCTCTCTGGTCACTCATGGCCATCCTCACTCTTTCTCTTCCTCTTATCGTCTCTTTCCTTCGTCCTCACGCTTCTCGTCGCTTCTTCCTCCTCCCTCGCTCTCTCTCCCATACCCCTTTTCTCTCCCGCCGCCGATTTCACCGCACCTCCGCCGTTTCCTCCGCCTCTATTCACCACCAGTCTTATCGTAAGCCCGACGATGATCCCACCACCCGCGCCGCGTCTGTTCCTACATTCCAACAGGCGATTCAGCGCCTTCAGGTTCCATTCTCCCCATCATCTCCTTCCAAATTTCGGCGAATTGACTGAATTTATCTAACTGAGAACTTTTTAGGAATATTGGGCTTCCGTTGGATGCGCCGTTATGCAACCTAGTAACACTGAGGTAGGAGCTGGTACCATGAATCCTTGTACCTTTTTGAGGGTTCTTGGTCCTGAACCTTGGAATGTTGCATATGTTGAGCCAAGCATACGTCCTGATGATTCTCGCTATGGAGAGAACCCCAATAGGCTTCAAAGACATACTCAGTTTCAGGTCATTTTGAAACCTGACCCTGGAAACTCTCAACAGCTCTTTATCAACAGTCTCTCTGCTTTAGGTACTCATCAAAACTTACTCTTTCGTCTTTATTCTAAAAAATGCTTCCTCTTTATGTTTCCACTTATATGTTTGAGACTCAAGTGCAATAGATTGATTGAATCTTTCTCCTTGTGATGGTTTCCGTTGGTATATTTTGCTGAAAGATTTGATTATGTCAAGTTGATCTTTATGGTACATAAAACTGCTTCTGAGGAAAACTCTTTCATCCCTTACTGTCCGCCGTATGTGTTCTTTATAGGTATTGATGTGACTGCACACGATATTCGGTTTGTAGAAGACAACTGGGAGAGTCCGGTAATGTGTGAAACCTTGTTTTTATGGAGGTTTCCATATCTTTTAGTTTCTCACTATATTCTCAGCTTGGAGGTGTCTGTTTTCAGGTGCTTGGTGCGTGGGGTTTGGGCTGGGAGATTTGGATGGATGGTATGGAGATCACACAATTTACTTACTTCCAGCAGGTAATTCATTTTATCTAAACATTACTAAAAATGAACTATAGATTACAGTTTGCATTTTTGGTTTTCTTAGGGTAAATTTTATCTTTGATTCTGTAATCTGTAGTATATATTCTTCAGTTGCTAGAAAACAATATAATTGTGAAGTTTACTTCTCTCTAGGCTGGAAGTCTTCCGTTGTCTCCAGTATCTGTTGAAATAACTTATGGGCTTGAGCGCATCATCATGTTGCTTCAGGTTAGTAGTATACTCCCATTGTTGATGTACACATGTTCGTTATAGGTCCTTTTTGTCTGGCTTAAGTTAACCTTTTCGTTTCAACTGACAGGAAGTTGATCATTTCAAAAAGATCTTATATGCTGATGGTATCACCTATGGGGAGCTTTTCTTGGAAAACGAGTAAAAGACTGATATTCTTTTATGGGTTTTCATCATACATTATCAAAATGATTCTGTGTTAGTCATGCTTTTAGATACGGGTGAATTTTTCAGGAAGGAAATGAGCTCATATTATTTAGAGCATGCTAGCGTGGATCGCCTTCAAAAGCATTTCGATTATTTTGACGAAGAAGCACGTTCCTTGCTTGCCTTAGGATTTCCAATCCCTGCGTATGTTTATCACATGCTAATGATCATCCATTTTCTTCTCCATATTTAACAACTGCCTCTTGAATTTAACAAATTGCTGCTTGGGGGCATGCTAGGTATGACCAGCTTCTGAAGACGTCTCACGCTTTTAACATTTTAGACGCCAGAGGTTTCATTGGCGTAACTGAACGTGCTCGTTATTTCGGTCGAATGCGCAGGTATGATCTGTTCCAGTTTTTTTCTTCCTAAAGTGTATTATTGAGCAACCCAACAAGCTTGATTAACCGGAGAGGAAGTGCTTTTAGACAAGTTGTTACTTGTAAATATATTTATGATGTGCATTTTTTGCGTCTGTGCATTCTCTTTGAAAGAATAGCTTGGCTCGCCAATGTGCCCAGTTGTGGTTAAAGACACGCGAGTCTCTTGGACATCCTCTTGGTGTTGCCTCCGAATCAGTTCTTCCCGTTTGTCACAGAGAGGCTTTGGAAAAAATGGCTGAAAAGGTTGGGTTGTTTTCTGATTAGAGATTTTACAATTGGAGCTTTGTTGCTGATTATTTCCTTTTGATGAGTTGTGAAGATGGCTTTTTTGATGGAGGAAAACATTTCTGAAAGTGTCAAATAAGATAGTTTCCTAATTTGTTGCTTATGTGGTGTTCAATTGTCACAGGTTCCTGAGGATCCAAGATCGTTTATTATGGAGATAGGGACTGAAGAGATGCCACCTCAAGATGTTATCAACGCTAGTGAACAAGTAAAATTACATTTCATATGGAGAAACTTGATATTTCTCTCTCTATCACTCACTCATGGACACTTGAAGGCCGTTCGCTCATGCTACAATACTCGCTAGATTTTTTTTCATGTGTTTCTTGTTTTTCCTTTTCTGCTATGTTCTTTTGATATATTGCACATCAAGTAATAGTCCTTGTTAATATTGCAGCTCAGGGTCTTAGTGCTAGAATTACTAGAGAATCAAAGATTGCGGCATGGTGCTGTGAAAGCATTTGGCACACCCCGCAGGCTAGTGGTAATTACATAACTGATGTCAACTCTATAAAAGCATGAATCTTCCTTTTTGTTCTTCAGCATTTTTGTACGTTTTTAAAAATTTCGCTTATGAGGCTTATTTAAAGCTGGCTTTTGATGTGAGGATGTAAAAATTAATTTTGACGGATTTGAAGGTTTTGGGTTTTTGAAGTACCGTTGAAGCTTTTTGGAATACTTCTTCTTTTTCTTCTTCTTTTAAGTAGTTTTAAGTGAAGGCCCCTTTTTCAGGTTTTAGTTGATGCTATGTCCTCGAGGCAGCTGGAAGAGGAGGTTGAAGTTCGAGGACCCCCTGCTTCCAAAGCTTTTGATGATCAAGGAAATCCTACGAAGGTTATTTTGTTTTCCTTTGGTCCTTTTGGTCAAGGATATTAAAATTAACAACGTATTCAAAGTATTTTGGTAGGCATGGGTGGAATTTATCGAAATAGTATCTGGTTCATTTATGTATTTCCCCTTAGGTTTTGTGCGTGCATTGACTGCCTATAGATATGTAGGTATAAATTTTCTCGTTGTTCCTTCCTGCCAGGCTGCAGATGGTTTTAGCCGTAGACATGGCGTTCCTTTGGAAAAATTGTACAGAAAAGTTTCTGGTACGTGCATCCATTTTAGCAAATTCTGTTTGCAGGATCCTATTTTAACTTATGACATTCCTTGCTCTTTGTCTCCTAGGCTGCAATTCTGCTTTTTTCTTCATTTTTAACCTCTTTTTTTTTTTTGTATTTCTTTCAGGGAAGACAGAATATGTCCATGCACTAGTTACAGAGCCAGCTCGACTTGCTTTGGAGGTTCTTTTTCCTTTACTCTTTTTGTTATGCTAAGGCAATGTTATTTTCATCTTTTATGACAGAAATTCATGAAAGACATAGTATATCCATTAAATTAGCATATTATAAATGCTCACATTTTTCCTCTTGCTTTTCATATGGTATACCTCGTATGTTTAGCGTCCTAAGTCCTCTATTTGTTAAGCATACATTCTCGCTCTGGGATCTTGTCTATTATAGGTTCTATCAGAAGATTTACCTGCTATGCTGGCTAAAATATCGTTCCCAAAGTCAATGCGCTGGAACTCTTCAGTATGTAACTTATATCTGTATACTCATACTACTGCTTATATTGCCTAGATTCAGTTGTAAAACAAGGTGTTTTAATTACTGCTATTTATCTGGTGCTGTGATAAGCAGGTAATGTTTAGCAGGCCAATTCGCTGGGTTGTGGCCTTACATGGGGATCTGGTTGTGCCATTCTCCTTTGCTGGCATCTCAAGGTACGTTTACTTGGCTACTCTTGCTTTTCCATGCTTTCTATGGCTTAAATTGGCACGAATTTCCCTCTTGTATTTGGCAGGTATGTTAGAAAGATATTGAAAATATTTGTAAATAATATAACTATCTGTTTCATCTTTGAAATGTAGTGGAAATGTATCTTGTGGACTTCGCAATACTGCTTCAGCATCACTATTGGTAAGAATGTACCTGGCATTGTCGTCTGTAGACATATTTGGATGTCATGCTTCAGATGTGTGCTTTATCGTTTTCTAAATATTGGCAGGTACAGAATGCAGAATCCTATGAAGATACTATGAGGAATTCTGGAATCAATATTGAAATTGAGGCATGTCCTTCATATATTCTTCTCTATCCATTATATATTTATAAAAATCTTTTTAACTTTCAGCAGGGTGTCAGATTTCTTTCATTTTTGATTTTTAGTTATGGATTTATGTAGTCATTTCATTAGTTACCATAATTTATAGGAAAGGAAGAAAATCATTCTTGAGAAGTCAAATGCACTAGCAAAGAGTGTGAATGGACGCCTTGTTGTCCCACAGAACTTACTTAACGAGGTAATTTTGGGATGTTTTTTCATTGGTATGCTCTACAAAGGGCTATCTTTACCTCAAGATACCAAGAAGCCAGTTAATTTGTGGTTTTTGCTAGGTTGCAAATCTCGTCGAAGCTCCTGTGCCCTTAATCGGAAAGTTCAAGGAATCATTCTTAGAACTTCCAGAGGAGCTATTAACTATTGTAAGCTCCTCAGAAACGAAGAATGGTTTTTATACCGTGTAACCTGCTCATAATATCTATTTACTTTCTTATGATTTATCAGCAAGTATGCTTATCTAATTCAAGCCTTGTTATACCCTATAGGTTATGCAGAAGCACCAGAAGTATTTTTCCATTATTGATGATAGTGGACATCTATTGCCTTACTTTATTGCTGTATGACACTCTAGCCTTGCACTGTCTTCTGTTGCATATATATATATATATATATATATATATATATATATATTTTTCATTTTTAATGGCATAAAACTTTTTTAAATAGCTGATGAAACAGAGTGCGAATTTTTTTAGGTTGCCAATGGTGCAATAAATGAGGACGTGGTGAAAAAAGGAAATGAAGCAGTTCTCAGGTTGAGATGTGTTATAAGTAGCTAAAATTTATACTCAATTGATAGATAAGAGTAGATCCCTCTTGGCACGTCTTTATTGTTCTATCTGTTTGCATTGCCCTACTTATATGCTGTCAAGTCTTGATAGTGCTCCATGTTAAAAGCTCTCAAAGGTCATGTTTTACATTTGCAGGGCACGTTATGAAGATGCAAAGTTCTTTTATGAGGTGGACACAAGGAAAAGGTTTTCTGATTTCCGAGGTCAGCTACAGGGAATTCTCTTCCATGTAAGTTTTCTTTTGATACATATTTTATACTAGAAGCTGGATACAACAAATTGTCGTACTTTTTTTTTTTTCGCCAGTAGTTTCATTGTGGTTTCAGTTACAAGTAAAAAATGCAAATCATTTTATATTGACTTCAGTAGCACATACAGCACAAGCTTCTAATCCATGTTTATGTGAACTAATAGGAAAAGCTGGGGACGATGCTGGATAAGATGAACCGTCTACAAAAGATGGTAACTAAGCTTTGTTTGGCCCTCGAAATTGATGAAGATGTGCTTCCTGTCGTGGAGGAGGCTGCCTCTCTTGCTATGTCAGACCTTGCAACTGCTGTAGTTACAGAATTTACTGCGCTGTCAGGAATAATGGCTCGCCATTATGCTCTCAGAGATGGCTATTCAGAGCAGGTAGTGGATTCTTCAAGTGTATCTGTGTATGTTTATGGGCTTAAGTTTCCCTTGTGGCAGCTTCTTTTTTGCTTCATAGATTAAGCTACTAGCTTACTATGGTATATATTCATTAGCATGTGCTTTATTATTATATGAAATCATGTTCCTGGGATGCAGATAGCAGAAGCTTTGCTGGAGATTACACTTCCTAAATTTTCTGGAGATGTCATCCCAAAAACAGATGCAGGAATGGTTTTGGCAATAGCTGATAGGTAAATCGAAAGCCTAGAATTTTGGTGTCTCTTATTTCTTTCTATGCCAAACGGTTTGTCTTGTGAACACAAAACCATGTTTCTGAGTTTGCGCAGAACCAAATTGCATAATACTTCTGATATGATGATTTTGTTTGAATTTTTGTGATCCTATATACTTACACGGTTACACCTATGCTTATTTCTATGACTTTGTAGATTAGATAGCCTTGTTGGTCTATTTGCTGCTGGTTGCCAGCCAAGTTCATCAAATGACCCATTTGGCCTTAGAAGAATATCATATGGCTTAGTAAGTGTATATATATATGCTGATCTAAAAAACGAGCAATTATGATTTGCCATTTATGGTTGCATGAAGGTATGGAGGCAAAGTTATACTTACTTTGTATGTATAACACAGGTTCAGATTTTGGTCGAAAAGGAGAAAAATGTCAACTTCAAAAGTGCTCTAGAACTTGCGGCCAGTGTACAACCAACGAAGGTTGAGGCAAACATTTTAGAAGATGTGAGAATCAAGCCTACTCCCATAGCTTCGGTGGCGTCATATACTATTTCTCATTTTTACAGGTTGTAAACTGTCATCTGAATTGTTTCATGATATAATTAACTGGTCTATTGTTTCTAGGTGTATCAATTTGTTACTCGAAGACTGGAACAGCTACTGGTTCGTGCACTTTTGTGATGCTTCTTTGTTGCTTTCTAATTTTTTAGACACAGTTCCCGGCTCTTTAAACTGAAAGACCTTAGGGTCCGGTTCTTGAAACAACGTTCTTTCCTATTTACAGGTTGACAACGGAGTAAGCCCTGAAGTAGTTAGGTCTGTCCTAGCAGAGCGTGGAACCTATCCTTGTCTGGCAGCGCGTACTGCACACAAGGTAAGTGACTTGTGATATAATCCAATAGCAATTAGATATGGAATCAGGTAATAGTTGAGGAGCCTGTGGGCATCATTCTCCTACAAGTCAGATCTTTTGGTGATTGGATTAAGCCTAGCATAGAAGGATACATCCCAATTTAATTGGTTGAATCTCCCTTGGCTATCTAGTATTAGAGATTAGAAACTGGACTAAGACTTGATTATCTTGTGGTTTTGAATGTTGCTGTGTCATAGTTATTTTGCTCCAAAAAAAACGCTAACATCGCTGGTGCATTGGCTGATACCTTGCAGATGGAAAAGCTAAGCAGAGGTGAGATGTTTCCGAAGATAGTGGAAGCATATTCTCGTCCCACACGCATTGTCCGTGGGAAAGACGTTGGTGTTGGAGTTGAGGTACTTGAGGTTTCTATCTGATCAAAGAGCATGTGTGCAAACTTGCAGCTGCTAACATTAAATGATGCAATCAGGTGGATGAGAAGGCATTTGAGACTACCCAAGAGAGAGCGTTGTGGAGCACTTACACCTCTATCAAAGATCAAATTCACACTGGTAACTCCACTTTCTTCTTTACAGCTGGTTTCTCTCAAACAAACAAACAAAACAAATTTCCTCACTTGCTTCCAAATTTCAGGTATAGAAATCGAAGAGTTCACTGAGATATCGATGCAATTGGTGGAACCACTAGAGGATTTCTTCAACAATGTGTTTGTGATGGTGGTAAGTTGAAAAGCTTTGTCCACACACTGTACTCGAGCTTTATTGTAGACCGAGAGTGAAGTTTTGAATTTGATGATTTGCAGGAAGATGAAAGAGTGAGGAAGAACAGACTCGCTCTGCTCAATAACATTGCCAATCTTCCCACAGGAGTCATTGACCTCTCATTTTTGCCCGGATTTTGAGTTCTTGATTGTTTCATAATCTCCACAGGAATCATTTTTTTCTTTGTTTCATAACCTTATTATAGTTTTGTGTTCTTCCTGAGGAAAATTTCAATGTAAAACTTATGCAATTGAAACTCTTTAGAATAAATTTTAATAGTCTCTATAAAGCAAAAATTCAATAAAAAAATATGTGTATCATTTCAAAAAATTCAAATGAAAAACATGTGCCAAAAAAATTGGATAATGAGATAACAGCAAGGAGGAGGCCGGCGAAGAAGAGTTAATAAAAAAAAAAAAAAAACCACCGAGAGAAACGGCGGTTAGTTATGGAAGAGGAAAAAGCGGCAGCTTACTACGACGAGCTCACGCGTAAAGGAGAAGGAGCTGCTCGTTCCAAGCAAGGCCTCGGCTTCTCCTCCGGTGCCAACGCCGTTCCTGAGAGAGGATCGGCGATCGCATCGTCCTCTTCGTTTCTCAACCAGTTCGTCAAGGCTTCTTCCAACCCAACTAAATCCACTGACAACAAAGACTCCGAGATCCGAACCATCAGAGATAAATTGAAGAAGGATCAGCAACACCCTAGGGTTCCGGAGAGGAGCTCCAGAGAATCGAGTGAACGGCGCCGTAATCGGAGTAGAGAGAGGGATGAGAGAGATAAAAGCCATACAAGGAGAAGAAGCAGGAGCAGGAGTTCAGAGAGACGTAGTAGGTATGCGGATAGAGAGAGACGGAGAAGCAGGAGCAGGAGTTCAGAGAGGCGTGATAGGTATAGAGATAGAGATAGTCGGAGGAGGAGGAGGAGCCGGAGCAGGAGTTCGTCGCCGCCGAGGAGAGAAAGTAGGAGGAGGGAAGATGTTAAGGAGAAGAAGATTGATTACTCGCGGCTAATCAAAGGCTACGATGAGATGGTATACTCCTTCTCTCAGCCTTCATGGTTACCATACTTAGATGAACTTTTGTTAATTTGCTTCGTAATGTTAGAATCCCTCTAGAGTTTGGGAGTTAGGGTAATAAGAACATAGCAATTAGCTTAACATCCTGAAGCTTCTGTTGGTATTGCAACTAGGAATTGCCTTCATGTACCCACCAATTTACTTGGTAAGCAGGAATAACTAGATGTTTTAAGATAGTAAACCCTTGAGCTCTAATTTGGTTCAACCATTCTTTGTTTATGGATATAGATTTTGTATTTTTGTGATCGGTGTTTTTTGTGTGTGGTTTTTCATTTCCATTGGTATCATAAGGGTTGGGTTCTTTTGTTGCTTTCTTGAACAGTCAGCTGCTGGAAAAGTGAAGGCCAAGATGAAGCTCCAGCTTGATGAAACTGGTATGTTAGTCGGTCCCATTTGAGAGATTACTTTGAGTTTCTGTTGTCCATGCGTCTAGCAGCTCGTGATCTGATTCTCCCAGCAACATCTTTTGAGTGGGATCCATCTTTGGAGTGTCACTGTAAAACGGTGGGATGTGTTTTAGTCTTGTTGATATGAATAAGGATTTCTTATTAGTCTAATGCAAGACTATTGTTGCTATTCTAGAAGTTTTGTAGTGAATCATAGCCTTAAGTTGGTTAGTTAAGGGGATAAAGGTGTAAAGCTGAGCTAGGAGAATGTGTTACGGTGTTGGTTGGGAATTAGGTCAGATGACTGAGAATGCTCTCATAAATCAAAGTCTTTATGGTATAGTTCTGTGGAGGGCAGTGTTTTAACTCTTCATCTCTTGGCATTGAGGTTGCAATGTGCATTACTGCTGGGAGTAGACTTTCCCTAGCTTTTCCGTATCAGCATAGCAAAGCAAAACCTAAGTGTTTAGTGACCTCGTAGATCTTCATAGCAACTCTGCATATAAGGAGGATTAGTACAAACCCTTTCCTGGAGATCGTAAATATGTAAATGTATTTACTGGTATAAAGATAAATTACCTGGTGTTTGAGAAAGAAGAAAAGAACAAGAAAGATCATAACTGTCCTTAAAATGAGATCCTTCGCATTGCATACCTTGTGAAAACGTTAATATCAAGCTCATGTTTATCTCTTCTCTTGAAACTGATGTTGTGGTAAAATTGCAGCTGAGAAAGATACCAGTAAGGGTGCAGGATGGGAAAGATTTGAATTCGACAAAGATGCTCCAGTTGATGATGAGGAAGTAGAAGAAGGTCAGTTTACCATGAATTTCTACATTTACTCCTTATGTTTTCGATGTACGATGGAGCTAAAAGCAGAAAATCATCCTTAGTTACTATGTATATACTCTTGATGCTAAAAACTTCATATGCTTGCAGGTACTGATGACGACGCTGCCTTAGTAAAGCGAATGGGACAGAGTTTTAGGTTTTCGGCCATCGAGGTATACTGAGTCATTACCTTACAATTTCGATCTCTAAACAAGTCACAGTTTTTCTTTAAATCAGAGCCTCAAACAAATTATATGGTTAAATAAAAACTTGTAGGCGAAACGGGAAGAGCAACTCAAAACCGCACACGATGAGGCCATGTTTGGAGCACCCACATTCCAAACCCATACCGACGCCGAATGTAATGTTACAGAGAATATTGATGTTAAGGACGATGAAGGAGACAGCAACAGTGGCACGATAAGTCTTCTAAGTGAAAAGGTAAAAATCTATTCACTTCTTTTGCTCTCAAACCAATCTCGATTCTTGGAGCTCCATTCCAGGGTCCGTACGTAAGCTTATTAATCCCATCGTTTGTGTTTTACTGTTTTAGGTGCTTGCAAAACAGCAAGGATCTTGGCGAGACAGAGCTCGCAAGTCATGAAATTCCTATAAATAATGGAACTATGGAAGTCATGAAGATCAATGTAGTTTATAGTTGTTGGTCCTTACTATGTATCGATCGTTTTGTTTCTAGTAGAATTTTTGTTCTTGTTTGATAGTGATTTTACTCATAACTCTGATTTTTGGTACGTAACATTTAAAAAAAAATATAGATTGCCCTTCGATGTCGTACGTTTTATTTTTAACTTCTGGCATTATTATGGATTCTCATTAGACTATTGGGGGAAATCAGAATTGCTAGGTCGAATGCGATAAGGAATTAAGGATGATGATTAATTAATCATCGATAGGGTTAGAAGCGGTCCAGAGTCTAGCTTATTAGATATTTTTTTTTTCCATAAATCCAAGTATCAGCAAACTCAATCAATAATGTAAGGCTAAGTAAGAAAGGAGATGGTCGTATCCATAAAGACTGAATCAGATAAATAAAAAAGAAAAATCCAAGATGAAGAAAAAGTCAGATCAGATACATAAAATCAATTCTAAACGATGATAAAAATCATAGAAGTTTCTTCTACATTGAGAAGAATAGACTTGTCAATTCTTCTCTTCATTCTAAGCTTTTGAAGCTCTCTTGGCTCTAGCACCGGCATGTCTCTTCGTTGTACGTGCTAGACGAATCGTGTTGTAAGCTTCAAACAATTTCATGTCTGAAGTGAGCTCTACAAGCTCAATTGTTGGCTTCTCACTGACAATAGGCATGTAATGCTTCATTTTTTCACCTAAAAACATTAGGAAAGATAAATCGTAAACATGTCAATACTATGTATCTAACATTCAACAAGCGAAACAATAAAAATAATTAAATAATGACTAGTATTATCAACAGATCCAAATTAAACACGGCTTAATTCTATTTAATAATATAGACAAGGTGATTTACAGGTTTTCTACATAATCAAAACTTGGATAATCGCTAAAGCAAAACAAACAACGAATCAACGAACTCAGAAAAGCTAGGAATCAACAAAACAATGAACTTAGAAAATTTACAAGAGCTAGCCAGAACAGAAAAGAATGAATTAAGAGAAGAAAAAAACACAAAAGAAAAAGAGCAGTTACAAGCCTTCATCAATATGTGTTAACAACAACTAAGAAAAGAACAATTACAGCCTTCATCATCGATGCGTCTTAACAAAAGCTAAACCTAATAATATTACTCACTCTCGAGATAGGCGACAAGAAGTATAGAGAAGAGATCTTCACAGGTAATTTGCGTCAGGAAACAGAAAAGTAGGTTTGGAAGTTGGAACCTTTCCTCTATATATATATCCTTGCATAGTAAGGCATTAATAATTTACCTGGGCCGAGTCCAAAACAAACCCATTAAAGATGAGAATTATATTTACATAATATATATTTGTTATCTTATTTCCTTTAAAAAGATAAATTTACTTTTAAATATGATATTAGAAATTTAAAAGTAAAATTTATCTTTTTAAATTTACATATTAGAAATTTAATATATTTATCATTTAATTTTAAGGTGTCAAAACCAAATTTTGTACATATGTTGAGAACAAAAAAAATTGTAAATTGTGTTAAAATAAAAAATATCATGCAATATATATTTGGATAGTAAGTCCTAGATTTCGTAGGACTAAATCCTGGACAGCGATCACAAACCTTCTTATGGACTTTAATCAAATACTAGGTTTTATCGTTCGCTAAAATATATATATATATATATATATATATATATATTTTAACATATAAAAGATTGTATGCACATAATTGCTAAAAATAACTCACATAGTATCTTATCGCCAACAACTTGCCCATTTGGTAGAGAGATATGACGAATATAAACGAAATTAAAATAATTTGGGAGAAAAAAAAGAAGATAAGAATCGTAGTCTTTTTTTTTTACAACAACTTGCCCATTTGCTAGTATATATCGCTTCATAAACACAGCTAAACAAAGGTAGAAAAAGCAAAAAAAACAAAAAGAAATGGTGTCTCGAAACTCTAAACGAACAGCTGTCAAACTGCCATTGGTTACAAGCTGGACGCCTCGCTGCCAATGAGAAATCAGTATTCCAAATTTTTTTATTTTTATTTTAATTTATATTTTGGGGTTACAACTTACAATTGTCGTCCCGAAAAAATCGTAAAACCTAAAAAGTCAAAATAAAAAAAAGGGGAAAGTGGTCTCATCACAATCTTACGTCTCTTCTTCTAACATTCTCCAGAGAGAAGCCGTCTTCTTCTTCTTCAATCCTTCGTTTCATCTTCTCTGCGAATCCAAAAAATGTCGAGCCGTTGGTTGAGACCTGAGGTACTCCTTCCTTACTACTTCTCATCGATCTTTGATCTTTTCCCCTGAATCGTAACGGATCGAATCCATCCGTTGATTCTCCTTTGACTACCGTTTAAATTTCTATTGTTTTTGATCTGGATTCGTTTCTTCCTAAGATTTAGCTCGTGTGTGAATCACAAATAATTTTGTTTTGTTTGGGGTTAGGTGTATCCTTTGTTCGCTGCCACCGGAGTTGCCGTTGGGATCTGTGCGTTTTCGTTGATCAGAAACATCACCGGAAACCCTGAAGTCAGGTTTGTTCTAACCTCCCTCCCTATCTCCTCTGATTTTGTTTTGATTCCTGCTACCTACTTGAGACTCCTTTCAACTATCTTCTTTTGGCCGTGATGTGATATTGGTGTAATACTTAAACGAAGTCGTTTTGTCCAGATTAATGCATTTGTGAAATGGAAACTTATCCCTTAGTTCTTGGCGGATCATTCACACTAGACTTTTTATGATTTTGGATACAACTAATGCAATTCTGATTTATATTACATTTATGTGATCATATATCCTTGTGATGGCACAAAGCAACCTTCAGTATAAGTGTTTGGGGACCCTCATGTTTCTTGCTATTAGTTAAAGAGGTCGTTTTATCAAAGATAATATATAGTCGAAATGCTTACTTGGCCCTCAGTTCTATGAATAGGAAGAATCATTACTTTGGCAGATCATTCATAGACTTTAAATATTCATTAAAGGATTCGTTAAGACTTACGATGATTGGATCCATTTCGGATTTTTTTTTATGTTACTGCCATCGATCATCTTCTTTGTTATGGCACAAAAACAACCTTCAAGCTATTTTCAAGTTACTTGTACGTTGGGGTTTGTTTGTTTTTCTTGATAGAGTGTTCTAATAAAGTGTTTTGTTTGTTGAATCGTCGTCTCCAGATGCACCAAGGAGAACAGGGCTGCTGGAATTTTGGATAACTTTGCAGAGGGAGAGAGGTATAAGGAAAA